>NC_081343.1:50170572-50175570 GCF_029784015.1 Lycium ferocissimum | reverse complement strand
CATATTATGAATCTTTTTAAAGATCAAAAGACTTGGGCCCAAAAAAGAAACTTAATGTGCACTAGACTCTAGAAAAAGGAGAATGCAAAAAGTAAATCCCGGGAAACAAAAAAACTAATTTTACATGGCAGGAAAAAGTTACAGTCTATAAAAAGGACTTTACATTTCCAAATTTCCGTTAACATTTTCCCAAACATTTGGACACCCCATGTGGGTCCCACATAGCTCAGGGCTGCTGGCCGCATTATTTAAGCTCAAAATTAGCCCAAACTAACTATAGAAATTCACAGGGCTTCACAGCGTGTTACGCAACCAAGCTAATGTGCTAATGCCAAGGGCCAATGCTTTCTCCTTGTTGATGATTCTAACCAGTGTGCTACCAGAAACCCGTTTTTCATATACACAGCTCTGAGAAGATTTAGCTTGTACGTAAGCCTGTAAGTGACCCTTAATCATCTGATAGTCTAAGAAGCTTTGAAAGTCTAAGTTGCAGACTTGCACACATGAGGATAAAATAAGAGAAAGTTATATCAGATGGTTTAGCCATGTCTTGCACTCGTCAACAGATGCCATCGTGTGATTATTGAAAAGAATAGACCTAAAATCATAAGGAAGGGAATATGATCTACATAATCGCTGGTGCATATCAGAAATCTGTGAGAAGAATAGAAAAGTTGCATCTATATTTGAATTGGGAAATGGTATGATGATCAAATTTTGGCAGGATTACTGGTTTAGTCACATCCCTCATAAGGAGGAATTTCCAAACTTATTTAGGTTAGATCACGTCCTCATCGAGACATTGTAGAATTGTCTATGTAGAGAAAATAACAAGTGGAGTATTCCATGAAGTGGAGATGCCAAGACTGGAAATGGGAGAGGTTTACCTCTTTATTGACAACTGGATTTTAAAAACCTGGATTATTGGAACAGAAGATTACTGAGAAAAGAGGTTTAATTTAAAAAGGGGTGTTATCATAATATCATATGCTACAAAACGGAGCAACAAATGTTGGAATTTGGCCTTAGCAATAAATCTGAAAAAGTAAGGCTCCTCCGAAAGTCTTTTGAATGAAGCATCTGTCACTCCTGATAACCCAAGGAAGAGTATCGGTTTTGTGCAATAAGTGATAAGTTGAGAGAGAAGGATATGTAGGACAAAATCTCTTTTTCCTACACAGTGAGATGACAAATGACATATAGAATATGTTTCTAAATCTATTTGGTATCCAATGGTAATGCCAAAATCCCTTAGAATTACATATTGCAGTTGAATAGGAAAAAGCCACACAACTCTGCAAAAGGTTTGGTACATGCAAGGGCTGATCTACAGTAGCAGCTGGTGTGGGTTCTTGGGAACCCACATCCGCTACCGTAGGTCCTATTATTATGTTGAAAAATATAGTAATGTATAAGTATTTTTAGTTTGGAACCCACAACTAAATGACCCGATCGGTCAATGGCAAACAGGGGACACTTGAAGCAGATTTTGTCCAGATGTATGCGGGATCGATTCCTATTGGACTCATTTTTAAAATTCAAATCTGCTTATTTTTTTCCCCAGCAAAACGCAGTAAGAGACTGTAGCTTAGTAACCCATGTTTCCTTTCTTCTTTTTTCTTTTTCAGAAAAAAAAAATTACAAAATCAACTAAAAAGAAATCAACTAATAAAATTACATGTTTCCTTGGTTGTAATTTATTTTTCTGGGAACCCACAACCTTAAAATCCTGGATCTGCCTATGGGTACACGATCCCATAATGCATAGTTTTGGCCCTTATGTAGGGAGAGAGGAACTGGAGGTGCTCTAGTGGAGTTTCTGAAGCTAATCACATTTTGAATCTTCCTGTTTGAATAATGCAGACGCTTTGATGGACTTCATATGCTCCCTACAACTTCAGATAGGGGCTCAGGGGCTCTTTTTTATACTTATTTTGTCAAAAAGCATCTCCTTGGTGCTGGAATTCTAATAAAGTTTACTTACTTAATTTAACAAAAAGCAAATGGCTTCGTTTTCTCAAGTCAACTTATAATTCGCCTGTGCTAAAATATATTCAAGCTACACCTACCTCCTGCTATCTACTCCAATTTCACTCGGTCAAAACATGGTAAAAATGGAAAGGAAAAAGATTAATACCCCCATTTTACCAGCAAATGATGAAGCAAACTTAGCAGCAATAAGCATAATGAAGTAAAGGAGACTTACAAAGAGGAAATAGCACAGACCCACTGTAGATTTCTAGGAGCAAGAGCTGCAGAAGCATAACAAACCACTCCTCCACTTCTCTTCCTCTTCATCTCTCCACTTAAATCAATTGAAACTCTGTTAAACAACAAGAAGAAATAAACCAGTGAAAACCCCATAAGGTGGAAAAATACAGCCGAGACAGTTCATCCATGAAATAAACCAGTGAAAACATCAAATTTGGAAAATCCATCAACAAAAAAGAAGGGTAAAAGATCAAATCTTTGAAAACACCAAAATTGAAGGAAAAAAAAAAGCCCATAGAAGGGAAAAAACACCAGTCTTTTTTTTTTTTTTTTGTGTGTGTGTGGGGGTGGGGGGGGCATCAACTTTCAAGAACCCCACAAAAAAAAAAAAAAAAAAGAACTTGGGGAGAAACCATGAAATAAAAGGGGAAAAATAAACCAAATTTGACATGATTCACATATTGAATCATTCAAATAAACGAAAATCCAATTTACCTGAGAGGGTTATAGCAAGAAAAACTGGAACTTGGCTGCAACTTTTGCTGAGAAATCTTAGTCTGATGAGATTGAGGAGATCTCAAAGCGCATATCTGCTGCTTATTGTATGAAGCAAAATGGTGTGTAGGAGAAGACAGAGAAAGAGAAAGAGAAAGGGACATCATTTTCTATCTTTCTTCCTTTACTGTTATTTGCTTTATGAAGACAAACAAAGTGGAAATGAAGACTCGAGAAAATGGTGATGGGAGGGAGTGAGAGTGAAAGTATACACTATCATATATCATATGTACAAGAAATGGTGTGCCACTTGTCAAATAGTGAGCATTCTTAGCTGGACAGTGTGAGATATTTGACAACTGTACCTCGTTTGGATTCATTGTATGTATGATTGGAGTTTGAAGATTTGCTCTTCGCTATTTTTAAGCGTACACCTGCAAAATGGCATTTTTTGTGGGAGATTTTTATGCTCAAGTCACTATAACACCACGTTTTTTATATTTTTTGAAAGAATTCATCTTTGCTTTATTTTTTTTTATATAAAGATAAATACTACTCTCTCAGTTTATTTTAGAAAAGCCGTGACCCCCCCGAATTAACTTTTATGAAGCTGCAGAAATTCCTCAGTCTGTACCTAAATCCAGCTATGATTAAAAACCCCCACCAGCAACCTTTATGCCCACACCCCCTTGTTGTCCACACCTCAATCCGTGTAAACACGCGGCGCACACTCGGTGTAAAAAATCTTGATGTGGTTGTCCACGTATATCCACGCATAATTCAACCCGGACTCCAAGTTACCCATTTATTTTAACTTTAAACTAAATATTAGGGATTTAAACCTCTTTATTCTGCTGTAAATTTCCCAACCCTTCACCGATGGTTTGTCCTCCTTCATGTTCTCCCGAAAATCGAGTTAGGGTTTACTTGTAATGAGCAATTTCTAAGTGATTCGGTCTCTTTTAGGTTATTTTGCGATCTTCTTTAGTGATCACCGTTCTTTAACCGTTGCTTCAATTGTTGTTTTACTTTCAACATTTTTAAATGGCCGAAATTCTTACAAGGTAAGTGATTATCCACTTAAACATACACTTACATCCGTCAAATATATCCCCGTCGTCTAACTTAACCAAAATTTACACAAAATGTTCCTTTAAGTCAGCCAAAATGTGCCCCCATCCGACATACTTAGACTTAGTCTTAAATCAGCGGGAAATTAGGATAAAGTACATTATCACATTACATATCAAACTTAAGCACAATTTCATATACACACAATTTCAAACTTAAGCACAATTAAATGGTGAATTAGATTAGGAAACATTCATATACACACACTTCATTAGGACATCTGATATAAAACATATTAATCTTCTTTAGCAATGCCATAAATAATTGTTAAAAACGTAAATACAACTATCCTTGTGGTGGAAGACGTTTCATTTTCAAAGTTATTTTTACCGATAACTAAACATAACTTAAAAGTGCCCCTCAGTACTTTGAAGTAAAACACAACTAAAAGGCTCTGCCGATCCGTATAACTAAATATAACTAAAAGTCGCTTCTCCGCATATTGACTTACATTTAGAAAAGTATGTTTCGCATCGAGCTTGCATTTTAATCTTCTTACGGACATTGTTCCAACTCAAGGCGAATCTCGCTTTACAAATTAACAACAATTAACATAAGTATGAATTACGACAGACAAGCAACCCAAGCGATATGTCGACTTAACGAATATGAAAGTACTAGATTTTTTCGAATCTGATCTATTAAATTTAAAGTAACCATAAACAAAATGAAATGTTTTTTGGTAATTAAGTTATATCCCCCAAAAATTAACAAAACAATATTTGATTTGGATCCTGTATATATTTTAAAAAAAAAATTGTTTAATTAAACGAAAGTAGTTGTATCTCCGTTAAGACAAGGGGTTGTCCTTAATTTTTTAAAAATTTAAAATCTTCTACCTTCCCAAACCCTAATTGTTGGGAAAGACCATATTAGTTTGGGGCAAAAATTCCTAAAAATAAATTCCACTCAAAGGGGAAAAATTTTTCAAATTTAGCCCCCCGGGGGATCTTTTAAGGAAACTTGTTCGACCCAAACTTTTAAGAAATTTTAAAGTTATGACCCGTAATAAACAAAAAAAAATTTGCCCCCAAAAATTTCATTCAAACTAAAAGTTTTTTTTATCCCAAATAATAAATATAAAAAATTGCCCCCCAAAGAATTAAATTGTTTTTTAAAAAAAGTGATCGACTTTCATTTTAATCTTCTTATGCGTTTTTT
>NC_081343.1:50044986-50170472 GCF_029784015.1 Lycium ferocissimum | reverse complement strand
ATGACCCCCCAGTTGAGACAACTTGTTGAAGGGGTTTATGATGAGAGTTCAAAGATGATTTTTTTGGAAGAATTGAAGATTTGGGTGCTGAAAAGGAGGTTAATAATGGTGGAGATGGTGGAGGTATGGGGTTGTGGAGCAGCCTCATCTTCAGAGTGAAGTGGTACACTATCTTTCCTTCCAGCAAACTGCAAAATATTGACTACTTATATACTTTAGCAAGTAGCAATAATAGCCAATGATACCACAACAATGACAAAAAAAAAAAAAAAAATCGAGCATTCCTTATGATATGTGTTTGCTCAAATATGTTTGATTTAACTAATTATAATTGATATATATTTTGCGTCATCAAATTGCTTTTGGGGAAAATAATTGTTATTTGGCCCTTTATCAACTTTTCTTTTTTTAATTTTATAATGTTTTACGAGAGATATTGTATTTTACGTATAGGAGATATGAATCTTGCTTCTGGGTGTGTTCACGAAGGAAAACACTTTTCGTGAAAATAAATGGGATTCTTAATTTTTTTGTGTTCTTAAAAAATGACAATATCGAGTTTAAGGTATCCTAATGGTACACACCAAACAAGTTAAAGTCTATACCAAACATCTTATTTTATAGGTCACTAATGTGTTTTAGAAATACTTTTAATTAATTATAACTTTTTGTATTTCTAATGTGATTCCTAAAGGATAATACTATGTAATTAGGTGGATTTAATGAGAGGAAAGGTGTTAAAATCTCTTGAACCTTGTACTAGGATGGGTTAATCCCAACACAAGTAAGGGAAAAAACAACATCTCTAATATGAAATGTCCCCATATCTCACTTTGTGGAATTTCACTCGATATGTAGTTGTTGTTATGTTGAAATTAAATCATTAAATTCAATTAGGAGATTAAAGATGACATGTGATTGCCATATATATGAAACAAATATGTCACATCTCTTAAACTAAGAGGAAAAGTCAAATCCAAATTTAAGGACTATCTACTGTACTTATAGTTTAGCGACTTATGGTGCCTAAAACAACATAAGATAACTTGTTTTTATTTTGCATTAGAATATACTCCTATAAGATTTACATTTAATCACCAAAAATTAATGTGGAATGATAAGCATTCTTCAATTCTTACATTTCTTGGGTTCAAGCGGGAATAAAGTAACTTTTAATAGAGAGCATTTTACTTTCAAAATGAGACTTTCTGTTGTAAGCTCGAATTTATCGGGGTCCAAAACTCATTGCATGACAAGAAAAAGTACAAGGCTCTCCCCAACTGCTTACCCAACAATCAGCATATATTCTAATAGGCCCGTTGTAGAATTTAGCTCTAGTCAAATTTCAGAGCCCAAAATGGAAACTCTACTTCTTTAGTGGCCCATTAAGAATAAGCCTTTTTTCCCAACACGTCATCTTCTTTACCAAAAGCTGCTTAGTAAGTTGGAAATCTGGACCAACCAATCAATGACTTTAAATATTAAATTTTTTTTTGATAAACATCTTTCGGTAATTTGATTCCAACATTCTCATCAATGAGCGCGTGACTACACAGAATATAATCCAACACCCAAGTGGGCCCACTTCCAATAACTTTGCTATCACGTGCTTATGCCGAGCGTGACGTCTTTTTTCAGGAATCCAAATTTAATTGAAAATCCATTCACGCGGCTATATTGTTTTGCATCTGAAATTTAAAAGTTATCCGGTAACTCATAATCATGTACAATTCTCACTGTTTTTTTTTTTTTTTTTTTTTTTTTTTTGGAGTATTCCCTTCCCAAAAAAGATTTAAGAAGAAAACATTTTGTATTTCTTGATCCTATTCCAGGTATTTATTTGTTCTAAATGGGAGTAAAGTAGATGTTGAAATATATAATTTGAATACAAATTACTCATTTGCTGGTGGATATAAATATTATTAAAAGATGAGGATTGGAAAAATAAAAGGTGTTAAAATCTCTTGAACCTTAAAATTAATTACACAAAAAAGATGCAGAGATTTCATTTCAAATTATATGACTTTATTGTATGGGATGGGTTTGGGTACAGAATCGGGAGTCTCTAAGTACGATTGCTTTTGTTAGGGGCAACTTTGCTCCGTGTGGCACTTTCCGACAAATCGGAATTTAGTCGGACTGGGGACACCGAGTGAAAAACAATAATTTTTTTTCACATGATAGTAAAATGATTTTAGGTTTTTAAAACATATCTTTAATTATCTATATGTATTTAATCAAAGTCTCATATATATTAACACTACGTACTTTCATACTAAACCGTATCGGTAATATCTAAAGTAAATTCGAGTTAGATGTGAACGTATGAAACTAGTATAAAGATCATATTTTATATATGAATCCATTCGGGTGATAAACAGTGTTTTGATCGTTGAAATTAAATCATTAAATTACTTATGTCCGGTTTTCGGAGAATTTGAGAAAACTCAAAACATGAAAGTTGTAGGTCTTGCCTTTCCATATATATGGAGCTCGAAAAGGAGTGCAAATACCGTTTTACTGCGTACGAAGTATGTCACATCTCGCGCGCCAGAAGCACGATTAAACTAAGAGGAATCGCGCGCGACCACGACGTTTTAAAAGCCAAATTTCGTTATATTATTCCCAGCTTCGTTTTAAACCAATTTTTCGAGGTAAGGACTATCTCTTCTCTCCCAACCTTCAAGATACTTTATAGCCTATTAGCATTCCAAGTCAATTCCAACATACGTTCGCTCATCATTCAAAACAAAAACATAAGATATTACTTATTCAAAGTTTTTTCATTACAAGTTTAAACGCAACCGGTATTAGGACGCTATCCACGTACTCCTTGTTCTTTTATAAGATTTTTAGAGTTCTAGGAATATTATAAACCAAACCTAGACACTTGAACCATGATATATTATATTGTCGAGTTATAATTCCATTTGTTTAGTCTTAATTTATCGATTGAGACTCGATCGTAATTATGAAAAACCCGTGACTTGTATCCCGGGGTTCTATAACACAATTGAGATATGGTGCTTATTTCCGTGAAAAGCTTGTATATATATATATATATATATATGCGGGAATTAAAGTAAAATAGGCTAATAATTAATGTCGGATAGATATGACGCACGAAGGCGATAAGGCCGTCACATGTCTGAGATAAGCCCTAAACGTACGCAAACTCACGGAACATATACGAGCCACTGTCTCGGACCTGCGAACAAAACATAGTCATATGACGGGACGGGGCCCCGTCGTACCCCGAATGAATATGTACAAATGCGGGGAAAACTTTTATACCAAAATACGGGCTCGGGGACAAGGAGCACAGCAACCAGCGGTAGACAACTGGCGGGCAAATCGGCCCCCTCGTACCGTGGCACGAAACCGGCCCCAAGAAAGGGGGGTCGATGCGGAAAAAGTAAGCGAAATAAATAACATTAAAATCGAACGAGAATATGCGGAAAACAAATAAGATGCATAGGTAGTCAAAAATGCGTATCGAAACCATAAGTAATGCATGCGAGGAAAACATATCCCCATAAGCGCCCCGTCTCCCGGCGCCAAACACATCATACTTCGAGTAGAATATCTCGAAACAAATCATAACATACCAAATGGCCATATCGGAAGCATATCATATCGGCATAATAGGCCATCGTTGTAGACACGTATATACTGCCCCTACGCACTTAGGGCGTGGCGAACAATGCGAGACATACGCTTGAGAACATATCCTGGCCGGGCTCGGTGTGGGAAGCATTGAGGCATCCACGAGTGGAGTATGAGAAACTAAATGCAATAAAATACCATAAAAATTTCCGGAGACTCGGTAGATGAGGCCGAATGACAAATCGAAGGTAAATCGACGGAATCATAGTACGTACCTTTCGGACATCACGGTAAGTTATGTCGGGGACCAACATTCGTCAAAGTACGTATCAAAACGTTTATCGGACTTAATGGAATGTTTAAAATGACTTTTGTTTAGTAGTTAAAACATTCCTTGAAAGTTGAAGACAAATCGTAAATACAAAAGGAAAATCGAAATAGTGGGCCCACCTCGGTCAATTGAGGTGGCGGACGTAAATTTTAATCATTAGGCTCCATAAAGTTATTTAGGAAAGTTTTTCGGATATTTGCAAAAGATACGAAGGTTGAAGCTTCTTATATCCAAAAGCAAGCTTTATGATTCAATTATCTTGAATGAATAGTATTCAAAATCAAACTCGAATTTCTAGGAGCGAAATTTTCCACGAGGTTCCGTTTTCGGCCTAATAGGTCTAGGACGTGCCAAATAAAGAATAGGTAAGCTTTACATACCTTTCTTGCCTTTTTACGGTTAAAAACTCCGATCATAAAATCCATTCTTACAATTACTATTCCTTAGAAGTTCTTGCCCAATGCTTGTCTATAAAAATTTGGGGCGGCACCTCCCCTATAAATACGACACCCCGAGAATTAAACTCGGCTTAAAACAATCAACAACAACCCACGAGACATCAACAACAACAATCACTACAAATCACAATGTAACACAACTAATCAACTTTCCAACATAATGCCGTAACTTCCATTCCGACTTCGCATTTTCAAATCAATATCAACATGCTCTCATTCATTATGGATCAAGATCATTACAATATAATTCGGAAGCGTTTCATAATTCCTACAACATATTCTCAAGACATACAAACTTGCTCACAGCCATAATTCCTCCGAATCTTCTAATCTTTAACATACTTATTCCTAACATGTTTCACACTCTAAATTCATCAACAATCATTATAATTGCACTTAACAATTAAATTTTCATAATGTCACAAAATCATACTAAGATGACATAAACTTAACATCCCGTTTCAACGCAACTTTCGTCGTTTTACGCTTCATATACATTGCAAGGATCACAAACAACACAATTAACATATTAAACAAACTTAATTCATTTTCATTCCAACTTTACCACACGGCCACACCTACATTTCCATATTCCATCAAATTCATCCATCTTCCATTTCAATACAAATTCCATCATAACCACAACTAAAATACAACATAAAATTCAATTCATCTCGAACAACATAGCTTCGTACTCGGCCATGCATGCATAACTAAATACCATGCAAACTTCATATTTCTATATATTTCTTCTCGTTTACATGTACAACACACAACGAACCTTCGCCAACATAAATAGAAGGGTGAATTCTTACCTTCCTGTTTCTTGACTTCAATTCATCCAAACGACGAAACCAATGGGTTATCTTCGAAATAACTACGCCACGTTGTTAAGGGACCTTGAATTGGTAGGAATATATAATTTTTGGAATCAAAATTTGGAGGGTTGGATTTCATAAAGCCGAATGGCATATGTTCATTCTCTTGTTTTTCTCCATCTCAATTTGTCTTGAATTTTCTAGAAAATTAATGAACCTTGCCTCTTATTTATCTTAGGTTGTCACAACCATGCATGGCTTGGATTTAAATTTTATCCAAGCCGTAGTAACAAAATTTTTTTCAAATTTTGTCTTGCTAATTTTCCAAAATTTCCTTAGCTTCCACATTTTGGTAATTCATGAAACCATTTTCCAAAATTCCAATTTCGCCCTTAGTCTTTTCCAATATTACCACGTCATGATTTACAAACATCACGTACACGCTAAGTAGAATCCATTGGAACCTCGATTCCTACCGTTCGACTTGTTTCCAATTTTCCCAATACGCGTAAAATGCGAGGTATAACAATATATATATATATATATATGTATTTATTGTCGTGTCTTCATGTATCCATGTTCGTATTAAGAATCGAAAAATCATGTAATTTATTGTCTTTCGTATTCAAGGAGTTGTATCTGACTCGGATAACGAAACTACGTATGCCAACGTAGGATAAGGATCGCTCCATTCCTTCATATTTTTCCCATTGAGGGATTTTGGATCCATTCATGTCATGTTCACGTCTTGTGCCACAGCGAGGTACAAGGGCTAAGTCCGCGTTTCTCCCCGTGGTGGTTCGTATCGGTATTACGGTTATTATCATGTTTTCATCTCGGTACAGTTACTCCGTACTTACGGTACTCGTATTCATGTTCGATGTCGGTTTCGGTTCGGTTTCGTGTCTATATATTATGTGCCGTTTATTCTCTCGTGTGTTTATATACCGGTACATTCGAAATGCGCGTCCCAGATTTATTGCCTTGGGGGCTGCATTTCACGATGCGAGTGCTTGGTCTCGGAGAGACGCGTACGCTCGATGGGGCCGGCGACTCGTATCGGCTCATTGGTGAGCCCGTCTCATTCGGGGTTTAGTCGGTTATCTTTATTTTTACTAGTCGTGCATTTAAAGGTATCTTTGGGGGGCACTTGTCCCGGCAAGTATGCTTTCCGGTCGGGATTCACGATTAGAGGTTTCATAGACTAGTCGGTTTAGTTATGTTGGACATGCGAGGTGTTTAGCCATCTTTAGCTCGACTTATGTTATTTCGATTCAAACAAGTATTTCATTAAATTATTATGACATCTCGTGTTTTATAAAAGCATCGCGTTCATGCTATATTTAAAGCTCATGTATGCCTCGTGATGATTCAAAATGTGGTTCTCGGTCGCATGCGATATATTCATCGCCAGAGCCATGGTTCGGGGCGTGACATATATTCATCCTTATCTAGTGCATGTAGTAAGATTTTTTCTCTAAGAAGGAAATGAAAAAGAGAGATGTTCCTACTTACTAAAAAGTCAAACCAAATTTACTTTTTAATTTCAGTAGTTAAAAAGTATTGATAGTCTTCAATAATTCCAAAACCAAAATTTTGAAGAATTTTTTAAAAAAAGAAAAGAAAGCAAAAAGAAGCTAAAATCACAAGTAGGCATAGACAGACACAAAACAGAGATACTTTTATTTTTATTAGAGATAATAGTAAAAACACCTTGCACTTTTAATTTTTTCGCGAGTTTCACACTTCAATTATCAGCTATTTTTTTTTTTTTTTTATATGAGCTATCACCATCTATGTATTAAATAAAACTTGTATGAACTATCATCATTTATATATTAAATAAAACACACTTGAAACTAGTTCAAGTAGAAAAAAAATAACCGATAGTTAATCTAATGTGCTTCGAGGTGAACGAGTGGTGATAGTAGCAAGAAAAAATGGAACAACCAATTGTTGGGGCGAAAGCTGAAAAATATTTTACTACTATATATAAGGGCAAACTTAGGGACTTTTGTAGTCCTCACAAGAATTTTCAAAACTTTTTAATTAATTACTTTTAGGTACTAATCTTATTTATTTAAGTCAATTTTTTTTTTTTTTTTTTAAGGTCTACTTTTCAAAAGCTATCGAACCTCCTACCTCATTTTTCATGTTCTTTGGTTTTACGTTTGATGCTCGATATCGCATTTAGCCGATTAATCCGGATAATTACAAGATATATCGCGCCCGTTCGGAAGCACTCCTCAAAGATTTTCCATATCCGTATTCGAACCCCTAATCCCTAATTAAGGGAGGAATTTGACTCATCCATTGCCTGAGTTAAATTATGTATTTATCTTAAAAGTTCATTAACTATGTATAGATTATTTATTTAGAACTAAATAACTTCATAAAATTAGGATACATAACTTATAAATGTCAAATTCTGGCTCCGCATTTAATTTGAAGTAAATAATTTCATCAAAATGAAAGTTAAAATATTAAAGGAGTGGAATGAAAGTTTTGCTTTCATATATTGAAAATATACTTATATGAAATTTAATTATTACTAACGTAATTCTTTGTGGGGCTACTGATAGGTATATGATTGTTATTATTGTTGTACACTTATACTAATATAAATTATATTTCTTTAATTAAAATATCTACTTTTATTTCTTGCATCACATAACTAGTCAGGTGTATAACCATAAACTCTTTTAGAGAGAAAAAGAAAGAAAAGGAAAAAAAAAAAAGGTGGTTTCCCAAAAACATAAAAGAGGTAAAAAGGAAAAAAAAAAAACTCTAATTTACTACAGTATATTAGAGGAGAAAGCCCACATAGCGAAAAATCCCAAACCCACAGAGAGAAGAGAAGCAGCAAAAACCCCTTCCACCGTGTGCCTCTTTCTTCAGAGACATACATATATCTACGATATACAGAAGAAGAGACTCTTGAAAACCTAAACTGTAACAGATCTGAAAGAAGGAAATATATATATATATAGTGGGTATATTGTTGTTGTTTTTTTTCTCTCTCTCTTTTTTCAGAGAAAAAGAGGATGAGTAGTAGAAAGAATGGTGGAGTTGGTGGGGTACAATCCATACCAGCAGGTTCAAGGAAGATGGTGCAGAGCTTAAAGGAGATAGTTAATTGCCCTGAAGCAGAGATCTATGCTATGCTTAAAGAATGTAATATGGACCCTAATGAAGCCGTTAATAGGCTTCTTACTCAAGGTCTTTAACCCCCCATAAACCTTAATTCTTTTAGTATCTTTTTTGGGTGTTTGTCTTTAGATAGTGTTTTAGGGTTTTTTGTGTTTCTGTTAATTTTTCAGTAAAAGTAACTGCTTTTATGGATAGAATCAAGAATCTGTAAGAATAGTTCTTTTTTATTGGAAATACTGCGAGTTAGCAACTGTGTATGGTTTTTTGAGGAACAGGAACAGGAAAAAGAAAAGAATAATAATTTACTTTTTTTTTTTCCCACACTTTCATGCGGTCTTTTTTTTGTTAAAGAAAGAAGAAGTGACACCAGTTGGTTGTCTGTGAACTATATGATTTGTATCTTTCATCATGTGTAGACAATACCATTTTCTTGAGTGCAAGATTTGATTTTGATGGATAAAACCAAGGAAAGTAATAGAATCTGTAAAATAGTTCTTTTTTATTGAGTGCGTGTGAAGTATATGGTTTATAACTTTCATCATGTGTAGATAATACCCGTTTCTTGAGTGCAAGGTTTGATTTTTTTTGCTATACCTGTTAGTTAGTTCCAGATTTATTAAAAGCTATGTTAGCTGATTGAGCATGCAATGTGTGGCTTAGATAATTATGTGTCAAGCTATATCAGAAAGACAGGTGATGTTTCATTGATTCAAGAAAAGGGAGAAATACGGTCTTAAGGGCTTTTGCTTTTCGAGTACTAGGATTTCTTTTCTAATGCGTTCTATGTTAATTATTGTCTTATTCTTATCTTGTTTACGATTACGATTACTCTTCTTTTACCATCTTTTCTTAAACTTTTACATTAATGTTGTTGCAATTTTGGGGGTACAAGTACTGAATTCCCTGTTATGTAACTTTTGTTTTTTGGAACTGCGCACTTTACTGCGAAGAAGCATGTGTTTGCTTCTCGTTTCTCTCTTAAAGCCCCAGGAACTTAATACTTTTTGTGCTTTCACTTTTAGAACATTGGTTTACTGCAGTTGAATGTGTCCTTGTTGTTCAGAGTTTCCCATCTTTTAGGGAATCCCAATGAATCATGTTTGCTTCCTCTATGCTCTTCTATGCTGTAATTGTACTTGAGGTGATAATACTTCTTGTTATTCTTTACTACATGGTCTGCCATCTTATTGAATGGTGATCATAGTTTGTCATTATTTTGATCACCTTCTAATTGAAGTTTGTTGATTGGCTAGATACTTTTCATGAGGTGAAGAGCAAACGTGAAAAGAGAAAAGAGGTTCGTAGTCTTTACTTAAAGCAAGAATTCTAGAGACAAGTTGGTCATGGAGCTCTGATTTTAATTTTCTTGTCCTTAGTACTGCCTATTTCTCTTATGATTTATTTGATATGAGATGAGGGAAAATTGGTCTCCTCAGATCTCTCACTACCCTGGTTTGAGATTAACTTCTGATGGAATCCTGACTATATCATCTTTAAAAACAAAGGAGAAAAGAGAAAGATTCTTTATTTGGAAATTTGATCCGTAGAAATTCTTTTTAACAGGCACCCGATTCTTATTCTTGATATTCCAAGCTCTCTTTCTGTTTTATACTAATAAATGATGATGCACTATTCTTTTCAAAAAAAATTATGGTGCACTATGTGTCCTGAGTCGTGCACGGTACTTCTTCTTGATATGTTTTTTGTCTTGTCTGATGGGTTACATGTTCTAGCAGAATATTATAAGGTGTTATTATGTTACTCTATCAAATGGCTTGTTCATTTCTTCATATTCCATATTTATCTTTGGTTCAGAGTAAGGATATAACTGAATCCAGGCCACGTGGTGCAATTAGCAATTCAGGCCGTGGCAGCAGGGGAGGTGCAGAACGATATGTTGGGCGTGGTGGATCAGGTATATGCATGATCACGTACAATCTTCTTCAAACAGAATCAAGTCTGAGTTCTTATAGTTTGTCGTGTTATCTCATGAGGATATCATTTGGTTTCTGACCGCCTTTGCCAGAGTCTACCAAGCCTACTCCTGGATACAGAAAGGAGAATGGATCAAATACGAGTAATGTGACTTCTACTCCTGGAGTTTCCGGAAGTAACATAAGCAGGAGGGCTACAACCATCAGGTTAGTAGTTTCAACTTCTTAAATAGGTTAGTTTCTCTCAAAAGGACATCAGTTGCTTTTAGATGCTCGTCTTTTTGGTTCCAGTAGACTACTCCATAACCCCACGATGTGGTTCTTTCTATTAAAGTGTCCCTGGCATTAATATTACTAACTGAATAATTACCATCAGCTTGTCTGATACGTATTACAGTGATGTTGCTGCAAATGAAAGTAAATGGCCAGCACCTGCAGCAGTTGATGGTGTTTCATCAGTCTCACAGCATTCTTCTGGATATCAACCCACTTGGGGTGGGGTGCCTGGTCAAGTTTCCATGGCTGATATTGTGAAGATGGGTAGACCACAGAGCAAAGTGCCGAGTGTAGCTCACCACAATGTCAATGCCAACCAAAACCATGTTCAGGGGCTCCCTTCTGGTGCATCACATCAAAATATTCAGTACTCTGATGATCATACTTCCAAATTTTCTGAGATGCATCAAGAGCCTGGGGATTATCCGGTGCAGCATCTTTCAACTGATGAGGAATGGCCCGTGATCGAGCAGCCATCTATCTCGGAGCCTCCTGCTGATTCAGAGCTGCATCCTGATCCAGCTAACGTGTCATATGACAGAATTAATCCTCAAACTGAGATTGATGAGGTTCAGGAGACAGATGACCCCACAGTTGAAAATCTTGGTAGTCCTCCAAGCAGAAAGTTGCAGGAGGATAATGCTGGAGGGGCATCTCTTTATGAGAATGACCTCTACAGATATCAAAACCAGAATCATACTTTCGAGCATCAACAAGGTTAGTATATCACAGTTTTGATTTGGTATTGTAATATGCAACAACAACAACAACGTACCCAGTGAAATCCCACAATGGGGGTCAGGGGAGGGTAAAGTGTACGCAGACCTTACCCCTACAATGTAATATGTAATATGCTTTTAATTTATTATCAGCTTGTGTCATAGTTCTTTTGACATGTTACTGGCTATTGTTTTTGTTTTCCCCTATAAGGCTTCCAGGCTTTGGCAAGTCTGCAGTTCCAGTAAACGAAGGATTCTCCATTTCCCCTTCTACCATAAGTATAATGTTATCATTGCATGTTCCGTAGAGAAACTCTGAGGGGGAGCCAGGATTTGAAGGTTATGGTTCTGAACTGACGTCGAACCCATAACTCGTTGTATATACTGGGTTAATAGTTAATACTCTATCTCCGCCCCTTATGAAACTACACTGGCACGTGGAGTTTTAGGGATACAGTTCTAGAACCCAGAGCTTGGTCTTTAAATAAGCTTGACATGTAGTTATGGCTCTTGTATGTACGGATTATTTAGTATGCGGAATGGGACATATAGAAGCAGTGAAGCGCAGGAAAGTTCATCTTAACTTCCTGTGGAACTCTGTCTTACTATATTTGGAGCTTCATGTTATTTTACTGGTGGTCACTTTTGTTTGTCTTTTCACCTATAAAGAACCTGGTTGTTTAAAACAATGCAATCCTCGCAGCTTTTCTGTTTGTTTTAGATTTTTGATAAGAATTTAGAATATCAATCTTTTCCTGCAGTATGCACATTTTGGTATTATTAATGTTTTGTAGATGGTCCTGCATTATTTGTTTAATTTACTGGCATCGGATAGATATATGTAAAGAAGGAAGGCCGGGGGGCTGAGTACTCCTGGTCATACTCATAGGTTGCCTCAACATGAGGTGATTGCTTATTAAGAGGTTCTTCCCCTGCAGAATCGAATATACCCTGTAAAGTTGAAACTTGGTGGTCTTTTGACAAGTAATTTGATGTTTGGTGCTTATCCTAAAAAGTCGAAAGATGCCTTAAAAGTCATACTTTGTACCTGGCCCCTTATTTGAAAGAGAAGAAAATCCTAAAAAATATCAGGCCATCTAGAAACTTCTCTTTTTTGAGGGGGAGGGGCATACATAGAGATGCTACCTAGGAGGCATGTAGACCTGCTTTTCATGTCATTGTTTAGTTTCAATTTAGTGAAAAAGCTGTGTAGTTTCACTGCGTAATCAAATTGTTGTTGTTCCATGTATGGAGTTCTGTTACTTATACAATGTATATTTTTGTGTAACAATGCTCTGCCATCTTCTTTGCAGTTGAAGATGTTAATGTCTCTGCTTCATCAGTTACTGCAAACTTGCAACAGTTAAATGTACAGGATGATCAAGAGTTGCCACCCGAGGGAGACGGTCCTTCTGTTGTAATCCCAGACCATCTTCAAGTTCAAACTGCAGACTGCTCACACCTGAGCTTTGGTAGCTTTGGCACTGGTATTGGTGGATCCTTTTCTGGGCCTTCAGCATCTGCTCCAGTGAAAGCTACTTTGGAAGATGCACCTAAGGAGGTGGATGGTTCATCAGTTGGGCACTTGGGATGCAGGTAGGCCTCCTTCTAAACTGTAGATTTTCTTTAATTCTTTGTTGCTTTATCTAATTATCAACATATAATGTAGAAATTATGTTATGCTAACATACGAAAACTCTGCTGGCCACTTTCTCCACTTAGGTGATTGGGATAATTCTCAATCATTTATTTTGCCTCAGAGATCTTATTTTCCTTATTTTGATCAATCAAATTAAGTCCTGGAGATGCAGATAATTTTGCCTTTTGACTAATCTAACTGCAAATGTCCTTGCAACTCTTAATATTTTTTGTAGTTGGCTTGTTCTAAATGTCCATCATAGTAGTCGATCAGATCAATCAATACTATTCTTCAATCCCAAACGAATTGGGGTTATGTATCTGTATGAGTCCTCTAGACTACTTCACTATATTCGGACTCATTTTGTTCCAGTCAAATATATTATCAAGACAGGCGGTGCTTTAGATTACATATCATTTTGAAGTATAAAATGTCTATCTTACAGGATAACATTAATCATCTTATTTTTGAGGTGTCAGAAGTTAATCTCCCATGCAAAACATGGTAGCTGAAAATTATTCCTCTTAATTGCTAATGTATTATCGCAGAGCTCCGGAATACTATGCTGACGAGTCTCTTGGCCATGCATCTGAGAGTAACTTGTACCATAGAACTAATGCAAGTTCCGGAAATTATGATGCACCTTCTGCTTCACAACCAGAACCTCTGAAAGCAGAAATAAATGAACACGGAAATCAATACTCCTATCCCTCCTCTGCTGCTGGCTACACATATGAAAGTGCACAACAAATGGCTGCAGCATTTAGTCAGCCTCAGACAAGTTCCCAGATGCAAAATCTTGCTGCTTTCTCTAATGTAATGGTAAGAGTTTCCTCCCTTTGTCAAGGATGTAATTAGTTTCTCTGCTCTTCATTCAATGTTTGCCTGTGTAATTTTGGTAGCTCAATTTAGAAGGTAATTGTACTGAAACCTGTCTGCAAGTATATTGGAGTGAATTCTACTGCTCAAATAAAGTACATCGATTTGATTTCTAGTAGGTTTCTTGGCTTAGCGGGTTGTATATTATAGTTGAACTTGTTATAACCCGTATGGGGACATACACTAAATAATCTTTATCAAAAAACATACACAATTTAGTAATTGCTTCTCTCTGTTATACTTTCTACTCACTCTCTCTTTGGTTAGAGAGGGTTTCCTCACTAGTGGCTCACTATTCTGTTAGGTTTAAAATGATATATGAATGCTATGGTAGGAGTCTCAGAGTTGGTAGTTAACTTCTAATATTTGAGCAGACGGATGAGGGTCTAATTGTGGTGTTTAGTTGGCTTCACATTATGCAATCTGCCTATTGCGCATGGATACATGTTTGCATAATACTGTTCTGAAAGATGATGCATTCATATCTATGGGAAGTCTCTTGTTTTTTGGTGCATTGAGAGGTTGGGGTTAGGTTTAGAAGTTTGTGACATGGTTCTTGGGATGATTATTCTTAAAATGTGTTTCTGTTTTTGGTTTGCGTGGGAATGATGTCAACTGCTAAGAATCTTGATCTATTCAAAATCTAATAATGATTTGACCATTTCTGGCTCTCTTGAGTCTTATTATTACTAGTTCTTTTGAAACTTAATTTTTGGCAGATGTCACAAGTTCAACATGATTCTTATGAACTTGTTAGTACACTATAAAGGAATTGATCTATTGTGATCCTGCCCTTTTCTTGTGATCCTTTTAATCATTTTTCGTAGGATTTTCTTATGAAGTGCCTAATGCTAAGAGTTTCGTTCTGCTTAATCTGTTTTTGAAGTTGATAAATATAGAACAATAGTGGCAAACATGTAAAAAATGTAGGTCTGCACCACTATTTGGGCATACTTGGTATAAGTGATAATTTGCTATTTTTGTAAATCGTAATGTATAGTGAATTGGTTTTAGTTTTACAAACTCCAGAAAGATAAAACTTATAATACCTGCTTCTCCTGTAGGAGGAGTGGCAGGTCAATGGTGTAAAAGAGAAGCAAAATAGGAACATCTAAGTTACCATTTCATTTTTAGAGAGCCTAGCACCAGAGTTTTCTACAGTGAGTTGCTCATTTTCCTATTTTGTTTGAGCAGGCCTTCACAAATTCGTTGCCCAGCACTTTGTTAGCAGCTAATGTTCATGCTGGTCGTGAGTCTGATCTCGCATATTCACAGTTTTCTGCAACACAAGCAATGGCAGCGAAATATGGCAACTCTGTTTCTTCAATTGGTGGTTCAACAATTTCCTTGCCCGAGGTAATGCTATCCTGATGGAGCTATTGATTCTTCCTAGTGAACGTCTATTTCCTCATGTGCACTTGGTATATTGCTGATGTGTTGCTTTGTCAAAATTTTCATGTAATGTAAAATGCAAAAGATGTCGCTTTTCTTATACTTGAAGTAATTTTAATGGTTGTTATGGTTGTTTATTTGTGCATAAATGGAAATGTACATAATGGATATAGTTAGTCTTAACACTTGTGGGATCTCTTAACATTGGGAACGATAGTTGGAAGATAGCTTTTGCTATTGGAAACTAAAAATTTGAATGTCATCTCTCCTAACATCCATCCAAATATTTAGCAGCCAACTTTTGGTAGTTTGTAAAACCCCTATAGTGTTCACTCTGTATACGATTTGTAAAACCCCTATAGTGTTCACTCTGTATACAAAGAGAATAATACTCATCATGGATTTCCAGAGTATTTCAAAGGCTAACTTGATATATTTGTGTGGTACAGTTTAGAGGCTCTTGTTTGTTGAAAGGAGGAAAGGAAATTCACCCTTTGAATTTAGGATAACAAGGAGGCTGAAGTTGTGTATAACTTTCCTATAACAAAGCTATATTTTGGTTTTCCTTATCAAAAAAGTATTAGTACGATTGGCTTCTTATAAAAATTGTTACCTTTTGATTTTCTCATGGAAGATTTTCTTTTGGGTTGTTGCAAAAGAAAAGAAAGGGTAATAACTTGTTAATAACCTGAAATTTAAAGATTCACGATAAAAGTTGCTAAATTCCGACTCCTATAGGACCTATAAAATCGATTCCTCTACGAGGAATGTGGATTGAAACTCAATTGGCGATTCATACAAAAGCTAATGTATAAATCTATTATAGTTCTCCTTTATTATGAAAAGGTGGTGTAAGATGTGGACAGAAGATTTTCTTCTCTTATGTCTTCTTCCTTTCTAGAGTAATAAGTTTAATGATTTTGCCCCTATCTCTTATTTTCGTGATGTTCATAATTGATTTTGTATCTTTTGACTTGCAGTCTTTGAAGACTGTTGGTTATCCATCAGCACAGCCTGCACAGCAGACCCTTTCTGGAACTAGTGCCTCCACTGGACCTGCTGTGCCCCAACATCTTGCTGTACATCCATATTCCCAACAAACACTTCCTCTGGGACCGTTTGCTAACATGATCAGTTATCCCTTTATGCCTCAGAGCTATACATATATGCCATCTGCATTCCAGCAACCATTTGCTGGTAACAGTACTTACCATCAGTCGCTAGCAGCAGTGCTCCCCCAATATAAGAACAGTGTTTCTGTCAGCAGCTTACCTCAGTCAGCTAGTGTTGCTTCTGGGTATGGTGGTTTTGGAAATACAGCAAGTATCCCTGGTAACTTCCCAATGAACCCCCCTGCTGCTCCGTCTGGTACTAACTTGAATTACGATGATGTGTTGAGCTCTCAGTACAAGGATACCAATCATTTGATGTCTCTTCAGCAGGTAAGCATTTCATTTGGTATATGAGCCGTTCGATTCCTTAAAGTCAATATGATAAAATGCCGTCAATTCTCTCTTTCTCTAATGTAATCAACAACAACATACCCATTGTGACCCCACAGGTGGGTCTGGGTAGGCTGGGGTGTACGCAGACCTTACCCCTACATTTGTGGGGTAGAGAGGCTGTTTCTGATAGACCCTCGGCCCAATCTTTCGTCTGGTTAGCTTCCTTTTGTTTAGCTCCCGCTTTTCTTGAAAGGGAGCTGTTGGAATGCTGTGTTGTATCATTTTTCTGTGCTTGCTGTATTTTATTATTTCAGCATTTGCTCATGTATATGTTCATTCTCCCTTCCTTTCAGAGCGAGAACTCAGCTATGTGGCTTCATGGACCTGGATCAAGGACAATGTCAGCTGTTCCTGCTAACACATATTATGGTTTTCAAGGTCAAAACCAGCAAAGTGGTGGATTTAGGCAAGCTCAACAGCCACTGCAGAACCATGGATCTTTGGGCTACCCAAATTTCTACCATTCTCAGGCTGGGATCTCATTAGAACATCAACAGCAAAATCCGAGGGATGGGTCATTGGGTGGCGGCTCCCAAGGCCAGCCAAAGCAGTCTCAACAGCTATGGCAAAACGGCTACTAATCTCTTACCTGCCTCCTACTTTTTTGGAGTCCTGTAGTGAGTGTGAAAGTGGCCTTTCAGGGTGTTGCTTTGGAAGTAACTAAAATTCAGAATCGACTGGCTGCTGCCCTGTGCTTCGAGGTTGTACTTTACATATTTGTCATCAGTCAAATGTAACGTAGGTTGCGAGCTAACTTCGTGCTAGTGGACTTGTCTTTTGTTTCTTTGACTCTATGTTACACAGTTAACCCCCTTTGTTTCTTTTTCTATAGTGAGAAGTGATGTTCTGTTTCCACTAGCAATGATTGCCATCCGTCTTAGTTTCCTAACCAGTGCTTGTTGCACAACTTACTTGGACTCGGTAGTTTAATTTTCAGGTTATATTGATTTCCTACTTTAAGTGAGCCTAAAATTCCAGACACAATAGGATGGGATGTACTAACATTGTGATATCCGTAGTAGTATTGATGAAGACTAGTTTTGTGGTTCAGTCCTTAAAAGGAAGTGTTGAGGGTCACCTCAAAGGTCGCTCCTTTATTGTGTGAGCGTCTTATATGATGTATTCATATGAATGGCTCATTTTTATAGTCGGGTGAAGGGTCGAATTTGCTCTTGTACTAAACTGTACGTTATATTTTTTGTCTAATGTTATCCTAGGTGGTAGGAAGGAGTCTCATTTTTGCTGTTGATTAATGATTCCTATGGTGCGCAAACTTCAGGTTAATTTAAACTATGGTAAAAATTAACGGGTACCTTTGAACTTTTCTTTTTGTAGAATTTTGACGTGTGTCGATCCATTTCATGCTGGAGCTTTGTTTGTGGTAAATTTTAGAAGTATGAACGGATTTAAAGTGTAATGAAGGCAAAGTGACAGACTTCGGATTGTATATGGGTGAGTTCTGGACCCTTTTCCCCCTTGGAATTGAGATAAAAATCCAACCTTTAATCACATATAGCCTATTTGGTGTCAGATGTGGTTCAATTTCCACTTAGAGTAAGTAGGCATAATATTTTAAGATAATTCATGCCTTCATGCTATAGCAAAATCGAGGTGACTTATCTCATGAATAATCGTGGACTCATTGGACTAGCCTATAATGTGAAATGGACCCCATTAAATGGTACTGACTTTTAAGATTTACTAGATCGTTTATAAAGAATTGAGAGATCTAATAGGGGCAACTTTGGCTTAAGCTTCAGTTTGAGCACGAGACCTAAAAGCTAGATTTGGTTCATAACGAGCTTTATAGCCTGTTTGGTCGAGCTTCTAAAAACAGTTTATTTTCATAATGAGCTTTATGCGTAATAAATAAAATTTAACACAGTAAACCAAATGAAAGAGATAGCTCAGTGGCTAAGGTTGTGCAACATTTGGTAACAGTGCAGGTTCGAATCTGGGCGAGCTCATTTAACGCTTATTACTTTCCTAAATATAGGCTCAAAAAAATAATTAAAAGTAACATTCGGGTTCGATCCGGGGTGACATATAAGGGAAGCAGCATTTGCAACCAAAGTGCCCCAAAAGACACTTTCGTTTGTTAGAGTGCACAATTAAATATATACTAATTTCTCAAGGTATTTATACATATATATACATAATTTTTTCCGCAGGATGGGAGTGCACGTGCACTCCCACCCTTCCATGTGGGTCTGCCTTTGGTATTAATAGTATTGTTAATAGCACGTTTGGCTATGTATTAGTTATACATAAGTTTAAAAAGTGTACCAAATAAGAGATTAGTAATTCCAAAGCTAATACATGCATTATTTTCTCTAATGCGTCCTACCAAACAACCCTAAGTGGACGGCTTGAATATTGTTCTATTGTATACTGCTTCAACAAGTTAAACATTCTGGATTGTAATTGCCACCACACCTACAATAAATAAATAATTATCATAGGGTGTGTTTGGTATGACAGAAAATATATTTTGAAAAATTTGTAATTTTCCTATTCATTTTTTGGTGTTTGGTAAACAAGGTTGAAAAATATCATTTTAAGAGCATTTGCATATATTTAATGCAAAAGATAATGAGTTTGTGGTGCAACGCCCAGTAGTAGGAATCAGAGGGTGAGTTGAGCATTTGGTTGATCAGAGGGTGAGTTGAGCATTTGGTTGGGGGGGGGGGGGGGGGGGGTAGGTGGAGTAGGCATAAGGATATGTTTTTGTCGAGCCCGGAAAACATTTTCCATCATACCAAACACACACTTAATAGTATTTTTTACATAACTTTTATCAATTCAAATTCTGAAGAATTTAAATTCTTTTAATTAATTAAATTTAAATATCAACGTGATACCTTTATACATCAGATTCCACATGTATTTGTATGATGTACAACTAAAACTGCATGTGCACTGAAAATCAGAGGTGCCAATTAGATAAGCGAACTTTGACTTACCTTTGGTTAACGCTATTCAAAATCGAATCAGAACCGATTTTTCTGTTAAACAAATTTTGATTTTTGATATTATAATGCGGTCGATGGTTTGAATTTTGAATTATTTTGGATTGTCGGATTGGTTTGACCTATTTAAGGGTCAAACCAACCGAAAAAATGTTTTAATGCATGTATGCATTAAATACATAAAATAAGACTATGTAGTAACTAGTTTTGAACACGTACATTGCATGTGCATTTTTTTTTTTATATGAAGAACAAAATGGTCAATTAATTTTTTATGAGCATTTTCATAATTCAATTTAGGCTTTCCAGTAATGTCGCCTATCTGCCTTCATTCATGTAGAAGAAGATTGATGCCTTATTCACTTGACAACTTTTTACATTTTGTCTTTACTCTTTCAATAAACCTCTTCGATTGGTGAGTTTTTCCCGCAATCTCTCTCTTTGTTTTTTGCATTTTTTTGTCAGTTAGTAGAATATGGGTCCTTCACTCTTTCAGAATTGGTCCATTGTTGTTGGTAATTAGGATTTGGTGACAGTTTCGATTCTCCTTGATGAAATTTCTAGCAAGAAGTTAGTCAAATATATAAATTTTAATGTTAAATTATTGAGTTAATCTAATCCAATTTAGCTTCAAAATTTAGTCAAATTGACCCTCAAAATGCGAAACGTGCCACATAAATTGGGACAGAGATAGTACATGTCTTATTGAGTCGACCTATCGACGTATATCTTCACATCACAAATGGTGTTTAAAATTCAAGCAAGCTCGTCTTCTTAACTACTTTAATTGGGCACACCCGTGCGAAACACGGGCACTTGCTTCTAGTTTATAAGAAGTATTGGTAGCTGAAATATCTTAACTTTTGTAATTTTCAATTGAGGCAGCCAAGAACTTTAAATTGAGTAAGAAACTTGCCAAGACAGTCCGTCACTTGATTATATATACAATGTAATTAATTATGGTTTTATTAGTAGTGATTAATGATTTTTTTTAATTACATGTTGTCAATTCTTTTGCCGATTATTGCGCACATATTCCCAAAGTTTGTTCAATTTAAAAAACATGATTAATGTAATTATATTGAAAGCTGTAGGCAATTAAATTTAGTGTTTTTATTCTTACTTCCATAATTTTGTCTAATTCACTCTAGCTTGAATCAATTGTCTTTATAACTTTGGTGTTGTAAGTTTTTCTTCAATACGTTCACTCATATAAAGAAAGCCATGAATCTCAACAAACATTGAAGCAATAGAAAGTAATGATGGTGGAGATGCAGGTTGGATTACGGTGGGAAAAAAAAAGGATTAACGGCAATATTACTCGTTAAATCAAATCACCGAAAGATGAAGCACTGATGTCATTTTAAATTGGTGGATCTTGAATGTTAAAGGAGGAAGATGAAGATAAAAATGTCATGCCCGTTTTTTTTTTTTTAACTGTGTTTCGGTTTTATTTCTTTTTGGCTGAATTGGAATACTACCGTTCCTACTCATAAAAAAATGTTCTCTTATGTTATTTATGTGTGCTTGTGTCAGTTGTGTGTGCCGAGAACGTGGGGCCAGGGGAATGAGAGAATGGGAGACGTGCATTATGTAGTTGGATAATAGGAGTAGTTAGTTTTCATTAATCATGTTTAAATGTGTTTTTTTTTTTCAAACCGCCAAAGTCTGAACATTTTTTCCAAGTTTAAGATTAGTAAA
Organism: Lycium ferocissimum; assembly: GCF_029784015.1. Lineage (NCBI taxonomy): Eukaryota > Viridiplantae > Streptophyta > Magnoliopsida > Solanales > Solanaceae > Lycium > Lycium ferocissimum. Next base: position 50,149,095 of record NC_081343.1, on the reverse strand, counting down.
TAAGCTTTCTGTAAAGTTATTAACCTTTTTTTTTAAAGCAAATTAAAAAAAAAAAAGATGACTCATGGTACAATAGGTTTTGACAATTACGTGTGTTGTAAGTAGATTTCCATATGACATAGTAGCAATAATAGTAAAAATTCTCTTTTTTTCCAGATTAGAAAATAAATTAGATAATGTTATCTAAAATTTATTTCAAATTGTATGAAAGAAAATAGAAAAAAAGGCTGATGCCACAACAGTTTTTCTGTCGATAAAATAGGTTTGCTGATATATCAATTCAATGTTGTAAATTAATCAATTAAAAATTATTTTTAAATTCAAATTCAAAAACATTTAACTAATAACCAATTTATTAACTAATAACTAATTGTTGTCCTAAAACTAACACATGACATTTTCCTATACTGCCACTTGTCACAATTCTGTTGCAAACTATCTCTTTTTAATAATATATATATATAGATATTTACTCTCTCTCTTTTCTTTACTTATTCTCGTACCAGTTCCTTTCTCTATTTTCTATTTCCATTTCCAACCCATCTTCTTTTTTCTCTCCGATTGCCCTGCACCACCTTACACCACCATTCCCTTTCTCCCTTTCTCTCTATCACAATGTTCAATCTCTCTCAAAAAAAAATTTGGCATGTCCCTCTCCTTCCCTAATAGTACAACAAATCCATCAATCTCTACCCAACAAAAAAAAAAAAAAAACCATTTACTGTTTGTGCCAAAAAGGAGAAGAATGCAAACAAATCGCTGGCCGCGAAGTTGATTCAGCGTGTTTATCAATGTCATGTTTGTCTCGTCAACCATTCTATTTTAGAGGAACTCAAAATACACTACCACCAAGCACACAAGGAACTCACAAAGTGTTGCCACTGTGGTCAATGTTATGATAGTGAAAAGCTGTTGGTGGCACACCTCAGTTGGTGTCCCAATCGCGTTGAGCTCCGTAAGGTGGTTTTAGAATCCTTCCTGATACATCTAATAATAATAAGAAAAAAAAAATTGTTGAAAAATCATAAGAGAGAGCAAAGGTGAAAAGGTATGTTTTTTTCTGTTCTGTTTTTGTATATATATGTGCAGCCACCTGGTTCTCATGCTGATGATGATACGGAGATGATGAAGACAAAGAAGGGAAAGGAATGAAGATATGCTATTTTTTTTTAAGGTTTAGGAGAGAATGTTGAGAGTAGAACTAATGAAGATAGGTTATTTTGAAGATGGCAATCATTTATGCCCTTGTTTTTGTACAATGCACGACATGTTGAGAGTAGAACTAATGAAATTGTTGCTGAATCTGTTCCTGTTTAATGCTTGCAATAGTTCTGGGTTTAATTTCAACTTATGATTATAACCAAAGTCATAAAACTAATTTTTGTGTGAAAACTTAATTAACCTATACCGATATAGATCATAGTGTACTGGTATTTAACTCATGTAATTCCCTTCCGCCCCCTCCCCCCTTTTTGTGTTGAGTAGAAACTGGAAAAATGAGGAAATCTACTCTTTTCTATCATGTTGTTGGACGCAACAACATGATGATGCTTTAACGACGATGTTGTGATGTGTTAAGTTGAGAAAAAGCTAAATCATATGCTAAAGTTAGCATTTTTGAACATGTGAGTTGCTTTGACTATCATATCAGAAAAATCAAGAAACAAGTCATTGAAGTTAAAGAAAGAAAAGATAGATATGTTGTCAATGGATTAATGATGTGCGAAGATGCATTAACAGTTGGCCCTTAGGGGGCCTGGCCCCTCTAGTGGAATGTCCTGGCCCCTCTAGAGGACATTCCATCAGTTCCTCTATAGCTACTAGCTGCTAATGCATCTTCACACATCATTAATCCATTGACAACATATCTATCTTTTCTTTCTTTAACTTCAATAACTTGTTTCTTGATTTTTCTGATATGATAGCCAAAGCAACTCCCATGTTAAATAATGCCAACTTTAGCATATGATTTAGCTTTTTCTCAACTTAACACATCACAACATTGTCGTTAAAGCATCATCATGTTGTTGCATCCAACAACATGATAGAAAAGAGTCTATTTCCTCATTTCAGTTTCTACTCCAACAAAAAGGGGGAAAAAAGAATTACATGAGTTAAATACCAGTACGCTATGATCTAAATCGGTATAGGTTAATTTTCACACAAAAATTAGTTTTATGACTTTGGTTATAATTATAAGTTGAAATTAAACCCAGAACTATTGCAAGCATTAAACAGGAACAGATTCAGCAACAATTTCATTAGTTCTACTCTCAACATGCCGTGCATTGTACAAAAACAAGGGCATAAATGACTGTCATCTTCAAAATAACCTATCTTCATTAGTTCTACTCTCAACATTCTCTCCTAAACCTTAAAAAAAAAATAGCATATCTTCATTCTTTTCTCTCCTTCGTCTTCATCATCTCCGTATCATCATCAGCATGAGAACCAGGTGGCTGCACATATATATCTGAATTTCATATATATAAAAAAAAAAAAAAAAAAAAAAAAAAAAAACCAGAACAGAAAAAAACATACCTTTTCACCTTTGCTCTCTCTCTCTTATGATTTTTCAACAGATTTTTCTTCTTCTTATTATTAGATGTATCAGGAAGGATTCTAAAATCACCTTTACGGAGCACAAAGCGATTGGGACAACAACTGAGGTGTGCCGCCAACGGCTTTTCACTATCATAACACTGACCACAGTGGCAACACTTTGTGAGTTCCTTGTGCTTGTTGGTAGTGTATTTTGAGTTCCTCTAAATTAGAGTGGTTGTCGAGACAAACATGACATTGATAAACACGTTGAATCAACTTCGCGACCAGCGATTTGTTTGCATTCTTCTCCTTTTTGGCACAAACAGTAAATGTTTTTTTTTGTTAGGTAGAGATTGATGGATCTGTTGTACTATTAGGGAAGGAGAGGGACATGCCAAATTTTTTTTTTGAGAGAGATTGAACACTGTGTTAAATTTTATTTATAACGCATATGTGTTAAATTTTATTTATTACACATATTTGACCTATATATTTGTATTTCCGTCATTGCTACGTATTAATAACCGGCCCGACAAGGTATTATTCCTCAGCCATCATTAAAATTTTTGTTAGCGTTTATGTTAAGATAATGGTGCCCCCGCCGTCTTAAAATCCTGGGTCCGCCTCTGATTAATACATTTATAAGCTGTTAATTTGGATATTTGGAGTTAAAAGACAAAATTCTCCTTTGAAGTCTTATACACCCTACCAAACGCCTACTTAGTTATGAGTTGTTCTAAGTTCAACTCTTTTTCAGCCGTTAATAATAAGCATATTCGGAGTTAAAAAACAAATTAAACTGAGTCATGATATTCGAGATAAAATATTTGACATGTATGATTGGATATTTTAGAGCTATTTTTTCCTTGTAAAATGGAGTGGATCCTAGAAATTAATAGTACTCCTAACGCACAGAAAGCCTTATCATAAGGCGTGCTTGAGTTGCTCAATGTCTAATGCATTCTAAATGCAAAGCGGCTCTTGAGGGTGACGTGCATTTTTCCTGTTTTTTATTTTCATTATTTGTTGTGCAGTATATTTTGTTATAAAAGGGAGCCTAATTAAAGTGGTCAAAGCTAAGCTGTTTTTGAATACATGCTATAACTTCTTGTATTACTTGTTCCCTTCAATCCTTCCTGCACACCGTACCATTTTTCGTAAAAATATTTTGGTGGAGAAAAACGACATTTTTGTTCACTGATATTTATTACAGTAATTTTATTTTATTCTCTCATTGAAAAATAGCTATCAGAGTACAAAACAATTACCAGTAGAGTATAAAATATTCTACTAGAACTAGAATCACCAAGGGCATGTCGTTTACCTTTTTTTTTCCTGTTATATATTATAACTCCCAAGTCCTATCGAACCCACCTAGTATACACTAGTTCTAATACTTTTGTTTTTGCTTTACTTTTTGTTGGTTATGTTAGACAGGTAATATCTCTCCGGCCACTAAATCTCAAGAGTCAGAAATTTGGGTTACAAATCACCAATATTATATGTTCTAGTTCCAACAAATATTAGAACTAGTGTAGTACTTGTTTTTACAGAAAAACAATCTTTACTAATCATACTTTTTATGCTTTTCAGGTATGTCAGAAACACTTCAAGTTAAATGTGAAGCAACATATTTATATCAGACGCCCTAGAAACAGAAGAAGCTAAGCTACCAGATCATGACACTTTTGTTATTTTTGATGCACGAGGTAAACTAGGAACTTATTTTCCTAGACTAGTTTCGACTAATTTGTATTGTGATCTGTGTTGGGATCAAAATAATCAGGGCGTCATGGGGAAGCTAATAATTTACAAACTTTGAATGACAATAAATCGGACAACAAAGAAAATATACTTAAAAGCATAATATTATAATATGGTTTGGTCAAGTGACCTACATATTAAAAAACGTGGAAAAAAATGTGAATGAAGGATCCCACTGAATTGAATTGGGTCCACGAATCTAAAAAACCCTAATTTAAAAGAAAGCATTAAAAACTATGAATATAATAATCTCCCCATAAACAAGACTCTCTAAACGACTACATTGTGGATGCTATTGTGTTCTGTTGTATGAGAGGAATTCTTCAATTTATAAAGGTCCAAACCTTTTCATCCAGGAAAAAGACTAGCCAAATATGGAAGAGAATTATATTTTTCCTTCAGGAAAAGTAAAGCAATTATGGTTATACTTTGATTTTCCTTCAAGAGAAAAGTAAAACTTAAATATGGTAAGAAAATAAGGGCAAAACCCTAACAAATCTCCCCTTTTGACTGGATTTTCTTGACAAAACTTGATCCATCTTCTTCACATAATCTTCATCAGTGCTGCTTTCCATAGTTAAAAATAACGTTAAAAATATTATGGTTAAGAATTGGTTTTAAAATATTTTGCTTTATTTTTAAAAATGCAGCAGCAGGGATGTTGAAATTATGATTGAAATTCATCTCCACATGTAGTATTCCTGGATAAAATCTTCATAATTGTGCAATTGGTTGCTCTTGATTTGAAACCGCCTTGAACATGTCCTGAAGATCGCCGAATCATTGGCTGAACCATTGGCTCTGATACCACTTGTGGGGATCAAAATAATCAGGACGTCATGTGGAAGCTAAAAATTTGCAAACCTTGAATGACGATAAATCGGACAACAAAGAAAATATACTAAAAAGCATAATATTATAATATGGTTTGGTCAAGTGACCTACATTTTAAAAAAATCTAATTTAAAAGAAAGCATTAAAAACTATGGAGATAATAATCTCCCCATAATCAAGACTCTCTAAACATCTACATTGTAGATGCTATAGTGTTTTGTTGTATGAGAGGAATTCTTCAATTTATAGATGTCCAAACATTTTCCTCCAAAAAAAGGACTAGCCAAATATGAAAGAGAATTATATTTTCCTTTCAGGAAAAGTAAAGCAATTATGATTATATTTTGACTTTCCTTCAAGAGAAAAGTAAAACTCAAATATGGTAAGAAAATCAGGGCAAAACCCTAACAATCTGTTTATTTTCTAGGATAACCAATATGGTATCCCCTCTAGCGCTGCCAGCAATAGTTTTTGTAGTTATGTCATCTTAAGCTTGTATAATTTGTCATAGTTCACAACCAAAAAAAGGCTTCAATAAGAATAACAGAAAATAATTGCATTATAAACATATTATGGACCAAAAATGTGGATATATTCAAAAGGGGGAAAAACTAATCAGCATTAATAGACCAAAAGATCAAAAAGTGAGATTACAAGGGATTAAGAGAAATCTAGTATTCTATACTACACTATCAAACTATATATTCTGGACATCTCTTAATCTCCAAGGTCCTCGATTTAAAAGAAGTTAATTAATTCATTTTTTTTTTTTTAAAAACGGAACTTTGAAAATATTACTTTACAAGGATATTGTATTACCAATTATTACTTGTAATAATCACGTTCTCTTAAGTATCACTATTATTTTATGGGTGTTGTGTCAGCTTGTTTAAAAGAACAATATGTTTGAAATATTCTAATTTCATTTAATTCATGTCTCTTTCTACACAATAAAGTCCAAATATTTGGTTGAACAGTATGTGCTGTAGCCTGCATGCACAACTGTTGCTTTGTGACTTTGGTCATTAATTCAATTTGATTTTCGCCGGTCTTTAGCCGGACTAGAGCTGTACATGAGTGCTATAACAGAATCCTAGGTTACGATTTTCAACTCTTGTCAGGGACTACATGTAGTTCTTATTAGTTTCTTACCACACCATAGTAAAAAATTTCCTCTATGCTGGTATTTCACTATAAAAGGCAATTTTTCTTCGAAACTGATTACTTATATTTTATATTACATAAAGTTAAAACGTAATTTCTTAGTTTCCTTTCGTTTAGTTCTTCGATCATATTAGGACATAATTAGCTGACTTATAGATTTGGAACTCGTCACTTTTAGAGGCGAACATAGGATTCCTAACACATGGGTGCACCACTAAAAAAAAAAAAAAGGAAAAAATGTATTACTAAGTGAGAAGTGATCTCAATATTCAACCAAATGCACCACATTTAATCCTCTTGGAGCATTGGTGCCAACAGATACTATTATACCAATTTTAAAAAATATATGTACATAAAATATCTAGTTTTAAGGAGAGACCATAGGTTCACGTGCCCCATAATTTACCTATAAATTAAATTCGCCCCTGCTTTCACGCACTACTCTTCATTCCTCGACACATACAAACTTATATGTTGTGTGCCTACTAGAGCTAACCTCGGCAGAGGCAAAGTCAGAATTTGAAACTTATGGGTTTGAAATTCTAATTCCTTTAAGTTGTTGGGCTCTAAATTAACAATCTATACATATTCAATGAAGTTATTAAGATAATACTGGGTTTATATCAAACTTAATGGGTTAGGCCGAACCTAAAATATCCCTAACACTGGTAACTACCCTCATCACTCATCATTCTAGCTGAACCCGGACTTCTTCATTTTAGACCTAGCCAAAACATACGGAATCATTTTGTTATTTTCTCAGAATTAATGTGTTAACGATAAAAGTTACATACAAAGAAAATTAAATAAAATGTTTAGAGAGGTTGTTTCCGATAGACCCTTGGCTCACTGGGTAAGGTCTGCGTATACTCTGCCCTCCCCACTCCCCATGCCTCACTTGTGGGATTAAAACCGTAAAGAGAACATGCAAATCAAGTTAAAGTGAAAGCAAAATTATTTAAGTACTGCTAATATCAAAGCACACTTATCTTAAAAAAAAAAAAAAAAAAAAATACTTATCAAATAAAGCTACGAGATGTTACTGATCCATCTCTGAAAACTCTGAAAATTAGAAAAGTTCATTCATTGACTACGAGTATCATTTAAGTGAATCACTTCATGGAAAAATTTGGCATATATCTTGAAGAAACCCAAAAAAAAATTTAAAAAATGGTGCATTAAATCTTAGCAAAAAAATCGCCTTTTGAATCACTACAAGAATGATTTAGTTCAGAAAAGTTAATCATTCTATTCATTTGAGTGAACCAGCAACCTGTGAAAAAAGAAAACTTGGGGAGCATTAAATTGTAGCACAAATTAAAAAAGGACTGCACACAGAGAACATATTATGGTACTGTACTCCCTTCTCTCTCTTTATATTTCTTTCTTCTAGCTGAACACAAGAAACCAGTACCATTGTCAAGAAGCTTTATCAAGAAGATCACAAGGTTTGATCTCCTTCTTTAAGCTATTTTATCTTGTCTTCTAGATTCCCTTTATTAGTTTAATAGTCCTTGTTTCAGAGATGCTGTTGTAATGAGTAGTTACACATTATGTGCTAGTTTTTGATTCTAACGTCTGAAATTTGATGTCAAGTACTTAACTCGTACTATTAGTTTTCAATTGGAAGAAATGCTTCATTCAGGAAAAAACACATAGTATTATTATTAAGATTGTATAAGGTCTTACAACTTGTACAAGCAACTCCATTTGATATTTAAATTGATGGAAGTTGGGGCAGAATGAATCTCATGTAGCAGAACATGAAATCTGGATTTCTCGGCAACGTGTTTCGTTCCATAGGGGCACGGGTGTAATTCTTTTCATGGGGCAGCACAGCGGGTTTTACCACTACTTTGATCTCATTGTTCCATTTTTCGTCACGGTAAGATATCCCTTTCTTCTTTATATATATGAACTGGTCTACGCTCTAGATATCTCTGGGTATTAAGAACTTACGAATAGGCGGTCGGAAGTCGAATATGGATTGTTGCAGTTGCTGGGTTGGTTTGAAATAGGGTGAATGGTGTTTCGTGGCTGGTAGGTAATGGTAGGGATGTAGGGCACAATTGCTATTAGCATTATAGTAAGGGGGACAAGAAAACAAAAGCATGAAAAGAGTCAAAGACACTATATGAGCCCAAAATCCACATTGCAAACGAGTTCTTTCCCCCGCTCTACAAAAGAATCAAGTTTGCATTACATCTTAGCGTGTCCAACAAAATCCAAACATTTAGAAACAACAGACTCGACGTAAGCTGAAACTTTAAGAGCCAAAATACATGCAACTTGATGCTCATCGATTAGTTCATTCAGAAGGAAAGATATATGGCCTTGCAAGACCTTGGTTTCCTTATCTTTTGTCGACCCAACAAATCATTTGAGAAGAGACCTCGCTAAATGTTCTCGTGCAGTTGCCAATGCTTGACTTATAGTCTGTAGAAAATCACAAAGGACATGTAGTGAAAATATGAGTTAATTGGACAGGCATGGTAATTAATGAAGCAACTATTCCATCAGTTTGAAGGACCAAAGCATAAGGAAAGAGAGCAATATTCACCTGCTCCGACAGAGGTGCCCCAGAATCCACGCTATTGCTTGCCACTTTCCCGGCAATAACATTTGCATCCGTTTCAAGAATAATACTACAGGGATAAGAAAGTGAAATGGAAGATCTTCATAAGATTGTAAGTTAATTAGAGGTAGTTTCAAATTCTTCATCAGCTTAGTTTCCTATAACTGAAATTGAGAGCAAGATTAAATGCCTGTGTTCTTTTCCATTCTCTACTTCAAATCTCAAGGTCAAACACACTAATAAGTAATAAGTACTAAACACGGTATGTCAAAAAGCGTATGAATTCTTAAAGCTCCATAGTGGAAGCTTGGGATGGCTCAAGAAGTGGACTTTGTGAGTCTAAAGTAACAGGAAAGTAGAACTGCTTGACTAAGATCAATGAACATATACTGTCAAAGAGAAAAGCTACTCGACCCAACTCCCACGACGCAACTTATCATAAAAATGAAGTCACTGACATATAAAAAGGGTAGCTAATAGAGTGACTATCCAAAATAATGGGTGTGATGAACTACCATCTATATATGAATCAAAATATTAAAAGCTAAGGAAATATATGTCCACAGGTTACAGGCTTAATAATTGATGTTTCTTTCTTTTTTTCCCTTTTGGGGGTTAAGTATAATGAATATGGGTCCACTTAATGATTGGTCGCTATGCAGTAATCTTCTAGCCTTCAGTCTGCTAATTGAGCACAACGAAAAGGAGCTCATAAGCAAATAAATAGATGTGGAATATTTTGGACGTAGCACTTAAGAAGTGTCTTATGATTCAATAATCAATTGATCAGAAGTCTTGTCTTAATCAGTCTCCAGCAAAGAAAATGTCTTGTTAACTTCACAATTGTCTTAGATAAGCTTTTGAAACTCCAATTCTATAACTAGAAAAGAAATAAAGGATTCTGACATGCAGTATTTGTCAAACATTGAGTAAAAGTTGCAGCAAAAATGGTAAGACAAAGCAAGTTCAAACAGAGATTGTATATTCAGAATTTGAAATAAACAAAATAAATAAAATAATCATGGCACGATTCTCTTACCCGCCATCAACAATTTCATCAAGACACAAAAGAATAATGTCCAAATTTTCAAGTGCCTCCCTCTTCTCTACATTGCCCCTAAAATAAAAGGCATTTGCAGCAAGATGAGTACATGAAGATGAATATATCAAGGGATGCATATTGAAAAGGAAAAGACTGCTCTTGTAGACAACCTAAGAAGAATACCAACAGCATCAAAGAATCCTTGGAGCACACTGGCAAGGATTATTTCATTTTCATTGTCACTTCCAGTAACAAAGAAATGAAGATCTTGGGCAAACTTGTAGACAACAATATAATTATCAAACATTGTTATCTCCGCTGCAGAAGAAGTAAGAAGAGAGATCAGAGAGATAAAGGTTGGCTTTCCATCACTAAGTTAGAGTTTCAGATGCAAAAGAAAGGGGGAACAAGAACCAAAATGTAGCAGAACTGCTTAAGCACAACGGCATTCTTTCATGACTCCAATTCAGTCACTGGCATTAATCGCTGAGTAGGACTTCAGATTCATATAACTGAAGACAGTCAACTTCGAGAAGGGGCATGCAAGCAAACAACACAAAACCAATTCTTTTAAGATTATTATTATCAACCTACCCACCACTAACGATAGTTCCTACTTGGTAAATAAGCAAAACTTCTAATAGCTTGTCTTTGTTCTTGGCCCTTGATTTAAGACTCTACCAGAAGAGCTTTATAATAAAATTCTATGTTTGCAGAGAGCCAGAGAATAGCAAGGCATACTGCATAAGATAGTACCACAAACAACTCTATTGCAAAATGGGACCTAACCAACTGGCTGGATGACTTTTGCTTCTTTTGCATGTTAAAAGGGAGATGATTTTGGAAGAGCACGACCAAATATAGATAAATAAAATCAACAGTAAAAGAGAGATCATACCTTCTGCCCTAGCATTAGTCTTTTGAGTCTTGGCAAACACAGCCTTCTCAAAAGCTTCCTTTGCAGCATTTGTTGGCCAATCATCTGAGAAGTAGTTTACAGCAACACGCTTTCCATCGGAATCTAGAAGCAGAATGTTCTTAATTGCAGGGCAGGACTCCTGCAAAAAGGATTAGAAAGACATTATAGCAGGATCTTTTGTCTACAAATCCATATTATAGAAAAAGGGATGAATTTCTTTTGCCACTTCGTAGAGAAATAGGTTAAAAACATATATTGCCACATTTAATATATATAGAAGTCATCCATGAATTGCTTGTGGTTCTATCTATCAATGGTTCAAGTTTAACCGTGGTCCCAAAATTCCAAAATACACTCATTGTTAATATTCTCCTTTAGTTTTCTGTTAAATCACAAGTGTAACATAAATCATATTCACAACTACAGCATAAACAAAGCTGCCTTCCCTTTTTCATGGCCTACATAACTATAAATGTCGACCAGCAACTACCTTGCAAAACAGATAATTCCAAACAACTTAACCCAGAGTTTTGCTCTGTGGCCTTTTCTCTTTATTCTCTTGATGGAAAACCCTCACTATTTGAAAAAATTCTTCGCCTCACATCATATGCCCCATTATAAAGTACCACATTTCCTGCTTCCTTTTCTTTTTGTTTTTGATAACCGTGGTGTCTGGACCAGCTTGCGCGCACCTCGACTAATTACACAGACCTCTCACCAACAACAGGTACTACGTAACTCTGTGCACCAAGGCTTAGATGGATGGGAAGAAATCACCTAGTGTTTTTGCCTCCACTTGGATTTGAACCTGAGCCCTCATGGTTCTCCTCCCACTTCATTGACCACTAGGCCACACCCTTGCGTGCTACATTTCCTTCTTCTTGAGCAAGAGTTTCTATTCTAATAAGATGAATACAACATCCTATTTCAAGGCAGAGGCGTATATAGCATTATGGTTATGGGTTCAATTAACTTTAAACGCGAAGCATAAACTAACTAAAAGTGCAATAAATAGTAGAGATGAGCTCATAACTTTAAAAATATAATGGATTCAATGTCAATAATCTTAAAATTGAACCTATAGAGCTTAAATCCTGGATCTGCCTCCATTTCAAGGAACATGAAACTAAGATTAAACCCAGATAGCCCTTAAATGTTTCAGTGTTTGCAGTTCAACATAAACATTGTTTTTCTTCCTTTTGTTAATTATTTCACTTTCTTCAATTGTTGGAGAGTTACATATGCTAGATCTGAATGATATACCCTCTCAATTTTATCTCCATATAACAAACACTAAAAAAAAAAAAAAAAAAAAAAAAAAGTCACAATCAAAGAGATCATGGAAAAAACAGTAAGCCAAGTATAGCAATTGAACTAAAATGAAAACCGAAAATGCATAAGTTTTTCTACAAGTGATAACTTCAACCATAAAATACGTAAGATCAGTGAGAGCTTGTTTTGAGCCAAGAAAAAAAGCTGACCATTGTGAGTGAGAATTTGGGGGATCGCTCGACAGCAGAAACGCACGCCGTAGAGAAAGGAGAAAGGCACCTATTTGCTGTGGCGTCAACCTCGGTATTTACTTCTTTTTTTTTTTTTTTTCTTTCTTTTTTTTTTATAAACTTTTTATTTGTAGGCGTTACAACTACCAAAACGTATAGTTCCGCCAAACTTATTTATCCATGTGGCCAAAATATATTAGAATTTATACACTGATTATGTGTTAGGTGTATAAATATGTATTTTATTTTTATGACAAAGAATCATGCTATTCTTTTCTTTTAAACAAGATGGATAAAATGCCCTATATATATATATATATATATATATAAAGGTCATATTTTGTAAACTAAATCACCTAAAAGTTTGAAAATGTAATTTTCCCTTACAACTTTGTGAGAGTTCCTTTTTTTAAGTTTCTTGTTGGGAAAAAAGTTCAAATGTTTCCCACTACTACAAGAAATATCTGAATTTTATTAACCTGTAATATTTTATGGCTATACATATCTTTACTATTAGCAAATTATTTCGTATTTGTTTTTTCTTTTAATGGAGTTCTAGCATCCGACTAGGTAAATCACATGTGACAAAAGATTTCTAGATAAAGGTCTAAGAGGGTGTTTGGCTAAGCTTATAAGCTGGTCAAACGAGCGTATAAGCATTTTTCGAACCTTCTGATTTGGTAAAAAAAAAAGGTGCTTATAAAAAATTTAAAATAAGTTTCGTCATAAGTTGGCCTCCCCCAACTTATTATTTTTCGTTTATAAGCACTCTTGGCTCAATTCAAAGATTTTACTATTCTATCCTAATATTATTTTGTAATTCCTAGAATACTAGAATACCTTACTTAAAGAAAACCCCTAACCCTCTCCAGCAAGTCACTCTCTCACCATGTTCAAGACATCTCTGCAAATACAACAATTCCTCGGGCTTACCATCGCGAATATAACAAGATCAAGCTCTTTCTACATAAAAAGCCTTTGCACGAATTGATTTTGGTGACAAACTTTTATCTCCACGTTGCGGTAGTCTTGAATAGATATGTAGACGATAGATGGGTATCAATATTAGATGAAGATGGCCGTCCAATACGTAGTGCTAAAAAGTCGATGTAAACTAGCAGTTCTTTAATTAATGTTAACCAAGACAATAATTGGTCTAAGAGAAATTAACATATGGCCTGAACACATATGTTTTCAACAATAGCATTATATTAAAAAATAAATTGCATGTTTGTTCCATTCAAATATTTTTTATGATTTACCAAAAAAAAAAAAAAATTGTGTACCATTTGAGAGTTTAATTAAATTACTAATTATTTCATTATAGCTTATGATTGTATTTTAATTTATAATAAAATAATTTATATTTATAAAACAATCTTATCTAATTAAATTTGTATTGAAAATAAAAATGCGGCATAAATTATTTTGTATTTTGAATTAATTTGAAATTTATAATCTTGTAAAAAGATATTTCGTACAGTACATAAATATTGTTTAACAATCTTTCTGTAACTCCATTTTAACTTATAACAAACTTACGAAAGAAAATAATAGCTTAAGTAATAAATTCAAGGGGAAGATGTCAAAAAATACTTACCTACGACATGAGATATCCTAATTTTACCCGTTATGATTTGGTTCCACTGATACCTTTTCGTAAGCAAAAGGTCCCGTATTTAACCATAAAAAGAGTGACCCTCAGGACTTAGCTCAATCGGCAAAAGTTGAGTGACTTGTGACTGAGGTTACAAGTTCGAGTCCCGCACCGAATGAACTAGGTCTAGTATTTAAGTGGAAAATAGCAGAAAAGCAGGTCCAAGTTCCGACGGTAGTAGTTGATCCTAAGGGGGCTCCAAATTAAACATTTTCTTACATTAAGGTAATCTCTTCATTTTTTGCTTATATATATTTGTAGAGGATCTGTTTCCAATATGCCTTTCCAATTAATTCTAAACATTATTTTGGTGTACAACTTTTGTAGTTTATTCTTCTGTTATATATACTCAAAAATAAAACACATGGCTTTACGGGTGCCATCAAAGAAGAAATATGCTACGACTTTCTTGGATAAATTGTACTAATTGTGAAGTGCAGCTTTTCATTAATTCACACTGTACAAAAAACAAAGTTAAAGAAATGGATACCAAAGCAGAAAGCAAGAAAATCCATTAATTAATACTAGTTTAAATAAGGAAAGAAGCAAAGAACTCAGCAATCCAATTGTCACAGTAGCATCACTCTTTATAGATGGCAGAGGGGATTGCAGTTATTTTTCACTATCCTGCAATATCTTTACAGCTATAATAATCATTTTCAAACCTCCAGCTCTGTTCTCTCTACCAAATTATCCACTTGTATAGTCCCAAATTCAGTATAGATTACACCAAACTGACAAATGAATGAAGGGAAATAACTATCTATTAGAGCTGCTACTGTTGTTTGCTGCAGACTCTATTTCTGCGGTGCACAGCTTTCTATAGTTTTGATCCTTAAAAATTTTCTCACACCAAATGCAGACTAATCACATATCTCCATCTTGAGAAGGAGAGAATATCTTGACACAACGTAGCATTTGGCATTGAATAATCATCGACATCTAGCAGTGGTATCTGCAAAATAACCAAAAAAAAAAAAAAAAACTAAAATTTAAGACCTCCTAATCAAAAGCAACCTCGAAAAGGATGTAGAGAGATAATCTACTTGAGCAGCTTTTAGAATGATTCAATCTGGTAGCAAATCACTTTAGAGCCAAGAATCATTTCCCATCACATTAAGGAAATAATGATTTCTGTTATTCAAGTCAGTATTAATTGTCTGTTCTGTTATCTATCAGGTTTTCAAATGAAGTATATGGCATGCAGTTGGCATACAAGCTAGACGGGAAATGTAGCACCACATGACAGTCATATAAGGGAAATTTGTTAATCATCATTCAGGACTGCCTTCACTAAGGGTCTTAATGATCACTTTGAGTTGTCACGGGACCTAACTGGACATTAAACATCAATTGCAGGATGGTACTGTGTTTAATTGAATGTTAAACAATGAGACGGTACCGTGTATGATATTAATAAACTTGTACAATCCAAGAAACAGCTAGAAAGTGCACAAATGACATTCAAGCAAATTACAACTGAAATATGTTGGAAATTCAAACAAATATAACAGCTGGAACTTTGGCTGCTTAGCTTATATAGAAGTCGTGTTCTTCTCATACTCTCTACTTACATGCATACCCTAACTTCCAAATAATGTAAAAAAATTGAAGCTATCGCTCCGTGGATTTAACTTTTGGATGAAAAAGTCAAGTGCTTAGCGCATGACACATTTTTCAGCCTTCTGAGGGTTCAAAGTCCGTTTTCATCTACGTATATTTTTGGAGAGGATAAGATGATCAATTGACTCCAAAATCTATTGGTTACCTCTAACATTAATATAAATTGTTAATTTACTATTATCACTACATTCAGATGATTTAGAACTGCACATATATAAAGAGGTAATGGGTAGATTTTGGAGCTAATTAATGAATCTTATCGCCTATAGAAATAATTTATAGACGACAACACACTTTGAACCCTCAAAACATCTGAAAAAAATGTAAGGCACATGACTTCTGGTTAACGTAAAATTTACATTGTTAAGGGAAGGTAACATTTTTGCAGATCATTTTTAAATTCGGGCACTATATGCATAGTTCAAAAAAATAGAATACAGAATACACGGCCCTTATAAATTAGCTACCAAAGCGCAATTGGATCAACAAATCATGTAAACCTCTACCGGAGTTAAGGGGCTGGACATAATGGACAAGTCAGGGATCTCTTATTGAGAATCTCATTTAAGAGGCTCATCTTGAGAGAATTGTGCAATAGCAAACTTGATAGGTTCTGGAACGGCAAGAGCTTAAATTGACGGAAGAACAGCAAACCTAGATATCGCTGCAGCACTTTGGTCCAATATGAAGATCTGACAAGAAAAAGACACAGTACAAAACTGAAACATTTCACTTTAAGCAGCCAGTTTCTCCCTCTAAGGCTAAGTGCATAGGAAATGCGCTTGAGAAGATAGCAGTTC
This sequence comes from Lycium ferocissimum, assembly GCF_029784015.1. Classification (NCBI taxonomy): domain Eukaryota; kingdom Viridiplantae; phylum Streptophyta; class Magnoliopsida; order Solanales; family Solanaceae; genus Lycium; species Lycium ferocissimum. Next base: position 50,132,671 of record NC_081343.1, on the reverse strand, counting down.
TTACTGGAAAAAAGACTTTTACTGAAAATCTAGAGTCAAACTTTTTATCCACAGGATAAACCTGAAGTGAGAAACAGCCATGCGGGTCTGAGCCATCTCATAATTGAGAATCTAATATAGTGGATTGGTGGATCTCTACTTAATGAGTAATCAAGTGTGCCAAGAAACAAATCTGCCGAAGACTCATTTTAAAACAACAGAAGAAACTGGATAATTAAGGAAGTTGGGTAGCCTCAAAAGGTATGAAGAATACAACCATATTTACTTCGGATCAACTAAAGCTCTACAAGTCATGGAAAAGTTTGAAATCTGATATTTCAATTTCAAGCTACAATTATCCTTAAAAAGAAAAGGGTGAGTGTGAGTGAAGCAAAAGCATTAATTTCTTCTTGCAAATACGCAGTGTGCACCAATGAAGGTGCATATTTACTACAAATGTAACATCTTCAGTAGAGAATAAAGACAGAAAGCTCTGAACTTGCATTACTTGGACATGATTTAGCTTCTTAGCGACACGCGAGGAGAATTTGATTACGTCTGTTAGGTGCTTTAATTAGTTAAGTGCCAGGCCAACAATAATAGGAGTACTAAACTACTCTAGATCTATCACTACTATCAATATTTCTCACTCCAACCACTAAAAAAATATATGATCTCATTCTCAGAGAGACTAAGAGGCTACCTGGAATAGATGATCATCTTGAAACTGGCTTCTGAAGAAGAGCCGTCAAATAAACTTCCCCATTCTTCACACCACTAGCATCATTCTTATTTGCAACTGCCCACTTCACCTTCTTATAGTTCAATTTCCAGATCAAGGGTTGAAAAACCTTAACAAGATCCTCTCTTTTACTAAAGAAATGATCTAACCAGAGGTACCCACCACCCCTCAAAACTCTATCAACATCAAAAAGCAAGAACTCCATCATAGTCAGAGGAATCCACCTATTCACAGCATGCCCACATCTCACAAGATCCACCACCCCATCAAACACAGGCAGCCTTTGCTGCAAAGGCACATGTAATGGCACTAATCCCCTAAGTGCTACAGTCTCACTATAAGGGGCACCAAGATTCATTGTTGTGGTCACAACAGTCACATTATTCAGCTTCATTTGTGCTGCAAAAGTACCTGTACCACCACCAATATCAAGTGCCAGCCTAATCACACTTTTTGATGACTTAGTTAGCTGAAGAAACTGTGGGATTGGGAGATCTAGATCTGATTTATAACCCAAGTATCTTGATTGCTCAACTTTCATATCAAATCCCATGTTGGGATTAGACTTAGACAAACAAGAAAAGCTCTTACAGGAATAACTATTCCACAACAAAGCCTTTTCAGGAATTGTAGAAAATGGGGTTTTAGGTAGTGAAGTGGGAATACTAGAAGGTGTTCTTGAGAAACATCTCCTCCTTGGTAAAGGGTGGCAACCTCTAAGGATAAGTGACTCAGCTACAGAAGAATCTGAGGGGCAAAGTGCAAAAGGTGTATAGCTCATGTACTGATGAAGCAAATCAGGATTATCTTTACAAGAAGAAGCAATAGGTGATAGATGAGTGTAAAGTAAGAGGTCAGAAGGAATAGTCAGTGAAGATTTCTTGGTTTTAGCAGATGGAGGAGTTTGAGGTTGGAGGCGCGTGAGGTGGTTAATGGTGGCGCGTATGGTTTGAAGTTGATGAAGAAGGTGGTCAGGTACAGGTGGAGCAACAGGGGGTTTTGATTGGATATTAGAAGAAAGGTGATACAAAGATAGAATGTTGGTAGCGACCATAGCTACCAAAAGAAGCAAGTTTAGTCCCATTGTGAACCCCATTTTTTGTTTTTTCGGGTTGCTCCTGCAAGATTTTCTTGGTTGCTGATACACTTTAAAGAGTGTAAAAGATCAAGAAAAGCATAAAGTTTAGTGCTTTATGTTACTACTACCGACACAGTGAGGTTTACATTAAATGTAGGAGTTTTGTATTTAGATCTATGAACAAAGACATCTTTTTTTAATAATGTGTGAATGTTTTGTTTTGATCTGAGATGTGAGTGGCCAATTGGGATGTGGACTTGTATTTTTTGAGTCAATATATTTGAACTTGGTGTTTCAGCAATAGTAGTATTTTACTTATTCATGTGGTTTGGTGAATCTTAGATGTGTTATTATAAAATGATCAAGTGGAGTTTTGGAGGCACGTGAACATGGGATTCTTTTCATTTCTACTCCACATTATTGCTCGCGCATTCTATTTTTAGCTTATGGGGATATTTTCTAGAGTGAACACCTAATGTTTCATGTAACTTTGTTAAGGATCATTTGGTTCCAAACCAATTATACATGAATTATAATCCGAAAATGATGAACAAGCTTAACTTTCTATATATGAGAGTGCAAAAGTTAGTATCAATATTTTCAGATCAATTTTGAAAAATTATTGCAGGTAACTGGCCAAGTTAAATGAAATTAATAACTTAAAAAATAAGACAAATAACTTCATGTAATTTCTTTAACTTATTGCCAATTCTTATGGTTTCTTGGAAGTTAATTTTATGTTCAATATTAATTCACTAAATTCAATCTAAGTTGTAACTAAACTATTAAGTTTTTAACCAAAAAAAAAAAATATTAAGTTATATCATTCGATTACATTTGATTTCAATTATCTATTTAAGCTATTAATTTTTATATTTTAATTTCATCCAACGTTTAATCTTAACAAGCTATTGTTTGCAACAATTTTTTGATGTGCGGAAAAATAACTGCAAATCACAAACAAAATATGTTGAAATTGAGATTTTATTGATGAATATTGCGGGTACAAATCTGTTTATTCCATTGATTCTTCTCTCCGATGTATTTGATCTCCAAGAACGCCAGACATTATTTGATGCCTTGATCTCATGGTGAATATCCAATTTACAACATTTCGAGGCAATTTCAGTTTCTCACCGAGATTTTTAAGATGTCTTTTTAAGGGAATATGTGTCCCTTTATATAGGCGTGAACTAGAGGGTAAAATAGCCTCCAAGTCCTAACAAATATTGGACTCAACTTGTAGAGTCCCACAAATTTTTGATGTCAACAACTACATTTTAAGTTTAGTTGTGACAAGTCAAACTTCTAAAGATAAGTTGGGATTTGCTTAATATGTCTTCCGAACGTGAATTTTTTACATCTTGTGAGTGTCTAAAATTACTTTTAAAGTGGTTAAATTTACAAAAAAAAAAAAAAAAAGTATGGCCCATAAAAAGTTTTCAAAATAAAAAAAGTATCTTTCAAAGATGGAACTTTTCCTTAAGGCATAACTTAAACTTTGCCTTATAAGGCGAAGTTTATGCGCTTAAGGAAATCCTTGCTATATGGGGCATAATTTTGTTATCTGCTTAACTAACGATGATTAACTAAACTATGTCTTAGGAAAAATTTACTCCTTGGAAACTTTAACTTTTAATGCGGATCTCATACTTATCTGCGCTTGCGAAATTATTTTTATTTTTGCTTGAGCGGGGGTTTGAGCTTTGAAAACTTATTTTATACTCCTCCAGGACCCACCATGTTATCGTGCTTGTTCAATATATTTGCCATTAATGAATGATTACGTAAATAAGAGCGATATTATGGGAAGATTCTAGAGATATAGGGAGGTTTCCCTTGGAAGACCATTTTTAGAATTTCATGGATTTGAGGAAGTCATTTGGAATAACAATTTGTAGATTTCATGGGCTTATTAGTAAATATGTAGGACTTTGTATAATAATTATTATTTACATCTTTTTTAAATCCGATAAATAGATTATTCATTTATGTAACCATCAAGCAAAATCAATCGTGTATAATAAAAAGTTTATTCTAAGAATTTCTCTTATTTTTCAATTACTATTCCTTGCTTAAGATAAGAAATGGTGCTTTAGGACTTGGCATAGCAAGATCGTGAAATTGTTGTCTTGAAGAACGATGAAGCGAGTTGTCGCCGTAGTAGTCTTAGTTGAATTACGTGACATTAAAGATCGAAAATGAGGCGTTTAAATACGCAAATTTGAAGCAAAATTTAAAGACCACCCCAAAAGAAGGGCAATCGCAAAAAAATGTATAAAATTGCGCCCTTGGTTGGGCTGGTTGTACAAAAGGAACACAAAACAAAGTGCCAAAGAGGTTGGGTTGTCACTCAAAAATCGCGTCTTCAAAACGCTGTGTGTCCCTCTTCTTCTTCTTTTCCCATATTTTTCCTACAACTTCGTTACTTCCCAAAAGATGGTAATCTCACATACCCCCTGTTTCTTTCTGTACGCTTTTCTTAATACAATTTTGGATGAATGCCATTTTTGTAATCTTGAAGACTATTTCTTCTCTTTAGGGTTGTAGCAGTTCCAAAAATGGTTACTTCTCTTTGTTTTCCTTACTCGCTTTATGTCAAATTCTTGTATTTCATCTATATTGAGTTATGTTTTTTTTTTTTTCGATATTCATCTTAAATTTGTTAACTTTTAGGGTTGTTCTAACTTTTTTGGGACAAAGATAACTGGGATTGTATGAATCTGTAGTGGGAACAGTGGCTTAGTGTAACTTGGGCTGAAGTTGGTAAAGAATTGCATTTTCTTTGATTTCTTTTTTAGGTTTTACCTGTAATGCATAAGGATTTTGTTTGTTGACTTCTAAATTAGTTTATCAATTCTAGCAAAGCTTTATTGTTGGACTATTGTTAGAATCTAAGTTCTGCGGACTCTTCACTTTCGATGCCGCACCCGTGTCGGATTTTCCAAAAATACACTACTTTGGGAGAATCCGACACACACCCGTTAACATTTTTGAAGAGTCCGAGCAACGTAGGTTAGAATCAGTGGTTAACTTTGAAGCTTGTTACCTTGATACTTTTATGAAAATACATTTACTTGGTCAAAAGAAAATAAAATAAAAACTGAAGCTTGAAAATTTATGATCTGGTCTGTGATGAGAGATTGATTCCTTTTCTTTTGGTAATAATTGTAGGCTGACCCAGAATTGGAAGCTATTAGGCAAAGGAGAATGCAAGAGCTCATGGCTCAACAGGGCGCGGTAAATAGTGATCTCTGTATCTATACTTTCTGTTTTTGGAGTTGAGTTGTTATACCTTGTCAAGATTTGAACTTCACAATATCTTCACTAAAAATAGTTTTGGGCAAATAGGGAGGAAGTCAGCAAAGCCCTGACCAGCAGAAAGCCCAGGATGAAGCTAAAAGGTTTATTTTCTTGTAGCTCATTTGTTCGAAACGTTGTCATCCTTAGTAATGTAGCTTTCGCTTTCAATATTTGATATCCACTATAGAAGCTATTGATGTAGGGAGGCTGATGAGCGAAGGCAAGTGATGCTTACTCAGATTCTGACTTCTGAAGCAAGGGCTAGAGGTAGGTGCATTTTGTGAATTACTATTTTCCAAATATTTGATGTCTTAATTTGTATGGCTTAAGAACTGGCTTCTTGTTTTTTATATTTAATTTCGTGTTTATATCTAGATATATGTATATCTATTCTTGGTAGATTGGGTGGAGTAGTTAATTTCTTAATATTCTATTTCATCTCTTTGAATCTTCAGATTAATCCACGGTAGGAGTCTACAAACTTCAGAAGCATCTTCTTTGAAGTTAACACTATTTTGATAAATTAAACACTTTCTTATGTAGTTGCTGGTCTTTAGAATCTACTCAACATCATTAAGTAAATGTTAAAAGTCTTTTCCAGTGATGCAACTTGTCTAAGTCTTCTAGAAGGGTTAACCAAGCCCCCACAATTGGTATATCTTTTCGACTCATAAGGTTTATGCACTGACTTCAGTTCATGACTTACATAAACTTACTCTAATACTAGTATGTATGTAATTCTTTTATAAATTTAAGTAAATCAAAAGATTTGAAGACATCTGCTTCAAGTCTTTGAAGAGTCCGAACAACATAGACATAAAATGACCTTGTGTTATGCCCCCAAACCAGGGAGTAGGGGGTGTTATTGAGACCTGACCTAGTTAACTGGCCTGCTGAGTGAACGCTTATTTAGCTGACTGAATACTATTTAATCATACTTTTAAGTCAAAGAGACAAACAGTAATTATACTGGAAAAGATGCCTGTATGCCTCCCAAAACATGTTGAAACAGAGTATCTGAAAACCCACTAGCTAAGTAAAAATCACGAGTCTCTAAAAGAATACTGAAAAATACTTGCGGTGGGAGAGTAGACTGACATTTCCCTGTACATGGTGACAGTTTCACGTACGCATGGCACTGTGTGAAATCTATTTAGAAAATGTTTTATCAGTTAAACCAGTTTTAAGAATATTTTCAGATATCGGTTTTAAGTAAATTCTCAGTTTGCCAGATTCAGTTACAGTATCAGTTCAGATTTAGTTATGAATTTGCAAATCATCGTACTTCTCTGTAATTCATGTTTTCCTCGGTATGTCTTGCTCCACCATCTAGGGATACTCCACAAGACTTCGGAGAACCCTGTAAGTCGGTACTTAGCCCGCGAGGGCCCACTTCTTTTTTGGATGCAGACACAGATACCACTAAGCCCAGGTCACCAGTTAGGATCAGTATCCAGCTCTCGACTATTCATTTCATGGGAGAGGTTACTCAGTCAATTCAGACAAGTATTCTGGGAAATGTGCCGAAGACTTCTCTTTTTTAAAAGATTTTTTAGTATTCTTTTAGAGGCTCATGACATTGACTTAGCTAGTGGGTTTTTTTCCCAAGATATTCAACCTGACATGATTTAATATATTTCCGACATTCTTTTTTCAGGATTACTATGAGTGTGCCTCTTTATCTTAAAAGCATGTTACATAGTATTCAATCAACTAAATTAGGGTTCACTCGGCGAGTTTGCTAGGTCGAGTGCCAACCACGTCTTACGCCAATTTGGGGGCGTGACACAATGCCCCCTTTTCTGCCTTTTGCTCGTAGAATAGCATAGCCTGTCCCCCTGTTTGTCCAGATTTTGACAATACCAGATTGTCCCAATTTTCCATTTTAGCTTCTTGTACATATATTTTTTTTTTTTTTTGACAATGTTAACATAGCTTCTTGTACATATTAGCAATTCAACTTTACAACTAAGAATGTATGTTGTGGTGTTTCTTGAGGGAAAAGTTGCCCTAAGTTTGGTTTTGAAGAATATATATAGGGAAAGTTGTATCACGACGAGTGAAATTAGTCTTGTGTTCCGTTTTTGTTGTATGTGGTGTGAATATAGAACTGTTTGTTTTTGATAATGATAACATTTATATTAATATACACAGGTATACTACACAGAATGTGTAGTCCCCCTCAAAAGTGTTCACTTACAAAAAGGGTTCATATATCCTTCGCTAGTTAACTTTTTTTTGATGAAGTAAGATGTTGTCATTGATATAGGGCAACTGGAAGGTGCCATAATACAGAAGCAAAAGCCAGAGGGCTTTTGAAGCAAAAAACATTTTAGTCTCCATTACATTAAAGCTATACTAGTACCATGGAGCTAACAAAGTCCAAAAAACTGTCAATGCTATTAACAGGAGTAAGAAAATTCCAGCTAAACAAAAAAACTAAGCATTTAGCCTTCAGTGAATGTGTTGGAGTTGATAACCCATCAAAACACCTGCGGTTTCTTTCATTCCACACGACCCAAAAGATGACTGCTGGGATCATTTCCCAGACCTTCTTGATGGTTTTGTCAACTCTCCAAAAAATCCAGCTAGTGTAAGCCTCCTTAATGGTCCGAGGAAGGTTCCAAGATAATCCAAAAATTGATAAGAACAAATTCCAGATATCAGAGGTGACAGGGCAGTGAAGAAGTAGGTGATTGACACTTTCTAAGCTTTGGTGGCATAGATAGCATCTGTTAACTAGTGAGATTTTCCTTTTGCAGAGGTTGTCCTGAGTTAAGGCTGCTTCCTTAAGAGCTGTCCAGGTGAAGCAGGAGACTTTGAGTGGCATTTTTGTTCTCCAAACATACTTCCAGGGCCAATCCTCAAGCACACCATTATGAGAGCACAAAACATTGTATCCTTCCTTGACTGTGAAATTCTTTTCCTTTGAACTTCCCCATAAGATTCTGTCTGGCTCCTGATCAGTAAAGATGAAAACCTCCAGTGTGGCTAGGAGAGCAATCAAATCATTGATCTCCCAGTCATTTAGGTTCCTTCTTAGTAAGGGCCTCCAAGTGTTGTCCTCTCTATTTTGAGCAATAGAGGAGTCCTTGTCGCTGGCAATAAGGAATATGCTAGGATAAGAGTCCTTCAGTAATTCATTTCCAATCCACCTATCTTTCCAGAATTTCACATTCAAACCATTGCCCACTTTATAAGACATGTTCTGAAAGAGGGCTTGATATCCTTAGCTAGTTAACGAACTGCCTATAACAACAAAAATATCTTCAGTTTGTGTTAGTAACTCCTGTTTACACCAAAAATAAAAAAGGCCTAAGCAATTCATCTTGAGCTTCTGAATATTGCAGCTCTTGTTTTCAAAACATCTCTGATTCCTTTCTGCCCATAAAGAGTCCATCTGGAGATCCAATTTGACTGCGGGAATATTAGATCGAGTCTAGATTCAATACTCCATGCTTTATATATCTGCATGCAAGTTGGTTGATTTTTGCGGGTTCTCTTTGTCGAGTTGAAACTACATAATCTAATCTGTGCTGGAGTCAGTCAACTAGTAAGTATAATGTTTTACAGTTAAACCTATCTATAACAGTCATCCGCTATAATAACATTTCACTATTTTTTTCTGAACAGTTAACATATCTATTATCAACAAAGAAAATAGACCAAAGGTGTACTTTTCAGTAGTAATTACTAGTAGCAGTTAGAGAAAGCAAAATCTACCACCTACACCCCTATAAACAATCTAGAATACTAGCTAAATCCTCTGCCTCTTGGGGGAATTCATGAATACATCAAAAATAGAAAAACACTAGACAATTCATCTTCAATTTCTGAAAGGTGATACTCTTATCTTCAAAACATCTCTGGTTCAGCTCGCTCCAGATTGTCCACCGGATGCAAAGTGGAACAATCTTTCATCTCTCCCTGTGACCAGAAAAATTACCATCTCCGTTCCAGCAAGCCAGAACATCAAGGCATAGTGCAATTGAGCCCTCTCAAATTGATGAAGAACTGCCAAAGTTGTTCAGTCACTTCACAGAGAAGGAAAATTTTTTTTACTATAGCGGCCTAGTTTTCCTTGAACTGACTTTTGTATTATGTTATATTATATGTTCTCTATGACAGCATCTCGCTATATCAGCCAAAAAATATACGGACAAATGACGCTATTAGAGAGGTTTGACTGTACCTTGGAGCTTAACAAGCTGTGTTGCTCGGACTCTCCAAAAATGTAGCCGCACCCATGTCGGATCCTTCAAAAATGCACTACTTTTGGAGGATCTGACACGCACCCGTGTCCATTTTTGAAGAGTCCGAGTAACATAGTTAACAAGTGAAAAATATTTTTCCTTATGATGGTGTTTTACATCTTCAACATATATAGGCTCATTCATGATTGGTGATGCATATTTGTTGTCTTGAAGTGATCCTTCCAAGAAAAAGAAATGGAGTTCTGTAGATCACAGACATTCTGTCTGTAGAGGTTGTTAAAAATCTCCACATGAACACTTGTAGATTTTACCTTACTTATAAAACATTAACTCTCTTGCAGAACTGGATATTATATCCTGTCTTATCTAATGGTCGGGTGTAATAGTTCTTGGCCAAGAAATTGGTTATTGCCTTTATTTTGTTATGTTGTCACTCTATTTTTTTTTTAAGTAGTTACTCTATATACAGCTGTTACTTTCTCAAAAGAAAAAAAAGTAGGTACTCTATATGGTTGATCTATTGCTCTAGTTTGCAAAGATTATAACCAGAAAAATTGGTAGTCTTTGCTCTTTCCATTTTTTAGTTTTTTCGGCTTTGTCTTGCCATAACAACACAATGAAGCAATATCTCCGGAATTCCATTCTCTCGTCAGTCTCATGTTATAAGCAGTTATATAGTGTGAGATTACAGGGATTTGTGGGTTGGGAGTTATAAATATTAGCTCATAATTCTGCAAGTCCCTATTAAAGTTTGGCCTCTTTTTTCTTCTCCTCACTTATTATAATGACCTGTGGTCTGGATCTCATTTTTGTATGCGCAGTTGCTCGAATTGCTCTTGTGAAGCCTGACAAAGCCAAAGGAGTGGAAGATGTTATACTCCGAGCTGCCCAATACGGGCAGATAACAGAAAAGGTAAGTTCTGTTTCTTATTTACTTCTTTCCTTTAATCTTTTCCTTCTATCTGATTATGTGTCCTTACTGCCTTGGGTGGGATGATGTTTACATATGCAGGTTTCTGAGCAGAAACTTATAGAACTGCTTGAACAAATTAACACCCAAACTACGAAGCAAACAAAAGTAACAGTAAGTCGCTCTTCTGCTCAACTTTTTGATCCTTTTTGATTTTTAAAGCCGAGCCTGAATCTTCTTGCATGCTTGTTCTGACCACTTCTCAGATCCAGAGGCGTCGCAATGTTCTTGAGGACGATGATTGAGTGATTCGGCATATGACAGGCATGATAATATAGTGCTCTATTTGTAATTTATATGAGATGCTTGATTGTGGTGTGTATTGTAATACTCACAATTTGTCAAACTCGAGTAGGAGTGTTCATCGATCGGTTTGGTACGGTTTTGAAAGAATTCGATTTTCAGTTTCAAGAATGTTATACCGATATCATACTAAATTTATTATGCGGTATGGTTCGGTTTTTTACTTATCGATTTCGATTTTTGTGGTTCGGTAATTTCGGTATGCTCTTAAAGTTATGTCTTATCAACCAAATTTGGTCTAGACAATTAGAACTTAGTATCGTGATTCATGAATTGATCTTTTAAAAAACAAATTAAACCAAAACGTTAATGATACTTCAGTCTAAAATAAAAATCTCGTTCTTAGTTCGAAAAAACAAAGAAAAATAATATCAAACTCAAGATTATTAGAGATCAAATGTCACAAACTATTAAAATTTAAAATGAATATGTTTGCAGGTGTTGAACAAATTTTACTTACCGTGGTTAATAGTAAATAAATTGCACAATAATTATAAGATATAGCAAAAAAGGTTATTGTTAGCAGAAGTAGCAGAGATCATGAACAACAGTTTATTAGTCACATAAAGAGTGTTGGGTGTTTATGTTCACCTCAGCCGAAGCAACGCAGCAGTCAAATTAGCTTCAAAATATATTTGAACCATTGAGATGTATGAGCACTGTGCATATGTTTGGTACCAATGTCGGTGACTTTCTCATACGATTATATGCCTGAGAATGACATATCGGTTCAGTGTTGACGATTAAGGTTTTCTGGAAGGCTCTCTTTTGTATAGTATTGGTTGACTAATTATTGTTGCTCAATCTTAATCAAAGGGGGTGTACATAACTGGCCAGATGTAATTTGCGGCAATTAGTGTCATTTTCAGGAATCTGTTGCCCAATTACTATGACGTGTTTTGGGTTCTTTCTTTAGACATGGAGCAATTCGCTGGATATCGTCTCACCTTCGCTACTGGCTGGTTGGTTTTCAGTTTATGGACCAAAATTTTCCTACACCTACCGCTATTTCATTACAGAATAAATTGCTGTTCTAATGGGCCCCTTTAGCAATCAAACTTATACTTTGTGTTTAGTCATGCAGGTATAAATTGTGAGATATTATAATGCGAAAATATAAATTGATGCCCTGCAAAAAAACTGTTTGTTATTAGGGGCAAAAATTAAAGATGCCCTGCAAAAAAACTGTTTATTATTAGGGGCAAAAATTAAAGACCAACACAAAATAGGGAATAAGTGCCGGTGACCCCTATTTCATCACTTCACCTATCAAGCCCTTAATATCTCTCTCTTCCTCTCTCTCTCTCTCTCTCTCCAATCATAGCCTGGAATTCAGCTATCCGCCACCGAGTCCCTCCATTGTTCTTACTTCTTACCCTCTCTATTCCCTTTTGATAATAAGAAGAAAAAAAAAACGTTTGACCCATTTTAGAGGTTGTAAAGTTCTTTGTACCTTTCTAAATGTATTCACTTTTTGATCTCAAGTCACGAGTAGTAGTCAATGTCTAATCTTCTCAAGGTACAGATTTTTAATAAAAAAAAAGGAAAAATTATGAAAAGTTGAAGTTTAAAACGAGTATTCGCAAGTTAAAATTAAGTGTGAACATTAATTTTATTTGAAAAAAAGTCGGGAGTGAAAATTATCAATTTACTTGAGAGAATTATAACCAAAAGAAAATTGTTGACTTTCAATAACACCTTCACATACTGTGTTATACAGATTTACCATGTGAGGGGAAATTCATACAAAAGTAAATGCACAAAAGAAGCTTAGAAAGTTTAACATTTAATATAGATTTTAAAAAAAAAATTGATCTTATATATATATAATGTAATTTTCAGGCGAAGGAAATTCGAATGACCCCTTCCGGCCCTTCGCTTCACCATGCATACAGTTTACTGGCATAAGGCACATTGTCCCCCCTTGTTTGTTCTAATAAGAGTGTTGGAGGCTGACAAAGATGCAACTCGTTTGTTAGGCTAAAAAAGCCATTATGTATTTTGGATTATAGCCCTCTTATTTAGCCAGAACAATCTTATGCTAGCAGTAATGCCAGATACTCCAGTTGTAATGATGCATAATATATATAAATAAATAAATGCTTATTTTACCAACAAAAAGATAGGCGCGTTGTCGATTTACAATCAGTTGCAATATTCAGTACATTTGACGAATGTATTTTGGTACTGTCAGACAGTTGACATTTCTTAAAACGAGCCAATAGCAAATTACTATGTAATTTTAATAGGCAAACTTGCATTTTATATTACTATTAAAATAATTAGTCTATTTTTGCGTCCTTTACTGGCTAACTTATTCTTTTGATAGCTAAACAATGTCAGTATCATCTCATTTATTTAATGATTTAATATAATGAAAACCCCACAAATGTCCTAAATCTTTCACCTAATAAACACTAATTAAGAGTTGATCCCATGTGGTACAATCATTTACAGACTCAACTCCTATCATAATTTGTTGGGACCCAAAACTAAAATCCAAGAAGACCGCGTGGCTTCTGTGATCAGATAATATTACGTGTTTTAACCAAAAAAAATAAGAAGATAATATTACGTCTGTTGTAAGAATATAAAATTTATAATTTCTATATATTAAATAATTTTTAAAAATTACTATAAAGTTTGAACTAAGATTATGAGGAGATTAGAATTACTAAATATTAAATTTTGTTAAACAACGTACAGTAAACGGTACATCCGTTCTTAAGGAATCAAATAACGTTAAAGGGGAAAAGTATGGCCATGAAACACATGACTGAATCAAAATAATTATGGACAACAAGGCCGCGTTTGGATGCGGAAAATAAACAATGTGACGGGGAAACAGAGCATCAAACAACTTTCCCCAAAATCCAAATAGACAGGTACTGTCACCTCCTCCAAGGTCGCGTTTGGTTGCCAAAGAACAAAAATTTATATAGTTTCTTCCTTTTGGGAGCCTGAGGAAATATGAGTTAGTAGGCGTTTGACCATTCAATATGAAATCATGATTTTATATTTTTGATTTCAAATCCGTGTTTATTTATGTAATTTTCCCGAAATTTCAACTTTAACTTCATATCATGATTTCAAATTTCAAATTCTCTAAAAAAGGTATGATTTGGGATTTCAAATCATGATTTTAATTTTTTTAAATGTAAAAATTGACCCATAAGTTTATATTTTGTAAAATAAGATCCATACTTGGTAGATATATTTACTAACCATTTATATGGGATAAGGCACCATTACCCCCCCGAACTATACCCGAATTTGACACACACTTACCTTTCTGCCAAATTACCCCCTAAACTTATTTAAAACGGAATAATTACCCCCTAAATGCTGATGTGGCAAAGAGAGTGTGTTTCACTCTCTTTGGAGAGATGAAAACATAAAAAAGGGGAAAACTTAATTTTTTTTTCCTTAAAAATCGCATTTTCTTAAAAATTTGAAAATAAATCTAGTCTTCCACATTTAGTTTTAAAAACGGGTTTTCCACATGTTAAGAAAATAATTAATTTTTTCAAAATTTTATAAAAATTCAATTTTTTTCACATTTTGGCAAGAAAAACACTTTTCCGGATTTTATTTGAAAAATAAAAGTGTCCTAAGAAAATGAAATCATGAAAATTAAGATTTTTTAAGACACTTTAAAAAAATAATCAAGTTTTCCATATTTTTAACAAATCCATTTTTCCATTTTTCCAGATTTTTTCAGTTTTTTTTTTCTTTTTCAAAAACGGGTTTTAAAAAAAAAAACAAATTTTCAATTTTTTTTTTTAAAAGGGTTTTAAAAATCCTTTTTTTAAAAGAAAATTCAGTTTTTTAATCCATATTTTTAGTTTTTTTTTTTTAAATGGGTTTAAAAAAAATTAAATTTTCAAATTAAAAAAAAGACGGGTTTTAAAACTCATTTTTTTTAATGAAAATTCAGTTTTTTATTTTTATTTTAAAAAAAATTGACACGTAAGCTGAAAAAATTAAAAAAAAAGAAAACAAATAAATACACATGTGGCAAGGAGAGTGTATGTCACTCTCCCATATGAGAGTGGGCATCGGCGTTACAGGGGGTAATTATTCCGTTTTAAATAAGTTTAGGGGGGGTATATAGTTATGAAGGTGTGTCGTAGCAAATTTATAGTTCCTTATCCCCCATTTATATCAAATATTAAAAGATCTGTAAGTTGATAATATATTTATAACAATTTTACTCTTAACGACCATTTATCAATTGCATTTGCTTCTACCAACTCATGTTCAATTTTCCTTTATATTGAACTAAAGTTCAATCAATTGATGTTGTATTTTTTAGAAAGGCGTTCTAACATATTAATTTTGTTATGAACTATGATTTGTTCATTTGGTAAGATTGTATAAGAATTGAGAAAATTTTGATGCTTTTCACAACTTGTAGGGTTTTTATGTCTATGAGAAAAAATACAACTTAAGAAATTCAAATTGCATGTCCAAAAAGAGACTTCAACTTCAAATCACATGATTTCAGATCACTGATTTCATATCATGATCAAATGGCTCTTTAGAAATCTGAAACTATAGTGCATTGACTATGAGTTATATCAATTCTATTAATAACTTCTTGTTGAGGGGAATTGGTAAATAATTTCTTGCTGGAATTAGATATCTTCCCCAATATTATAGAGTAAAACGAGCTGACAACCATAAATCATACGAATGTCTTGATGAAACCGGTTTGCAATTAAGTGTAAAAACCTATATATATTCGTGTACTTTTCCCATAATAATTTATTTCTTTAAATAGATATTAAAATATTATATGTGTACACGTTAATCAGCAAATGATGCGACAGTATATAATTTTGGGACATGGGAATTACGTGCATTAAATTCGAACTTGTGATTGAATGCACACTGTATTCTCAAAATATTGTTAACATTATAATATTATATGCGGGTCCTGCCTTGAAAATAAAAGAGATAAGAATCAAAAACACACTCCAACTATCAACTGTTTTTTGAGTTTCATACCTAAACTATCAGAAGGTTGAGAAAACTATCTAAACTATCACTATCTAGTTTGCAAAACACACCTCAAATTATTCTTGAATGGCATGTGATCTACACTCTCCATTTTATATAAAAATGTTGCCAAGTGTTGTCCACGTGGATAAATAATGTCACAATGGCACCTACATGGAAATTAAAAACAAAATTATTTGCTTTAAAAAATAAACTGAAAAATAATAATTTTTGTAGAAAAATATCAAAAATTATAGAAAATAAAAAAATAGTTTAAAAAATGGAAAAGTTATTTTTTTTTAAAAAATCAACTTTTCCATTTTTTAAAATCTTTTTGTTTTCTGATTTTCTAAATTTTTTGATATTTTTTTTCAGATTTTTTTTTTAAATCTAGATTTGTTTTTAAAAAAAAAAAAAAAAATGCAGTTTTCTTAAAAAAAAAATATACAGTTTTTTTATAAAAAAAATGTTATTTTTTAATTTCCATGTAGGTGCCACCATAGCATTACTTATGCCATGTGGACAAATATTTTGAGAAAATTTCAGCTTTACTTGCCTTTTGGAGAGTGAGTTCATACATTTAGTTCAGGTGTGTTTTGCAAACTAGATAATGATAGTTTAGGTAGTTTTCTCACACTTATGATAGTTTAGGTATGAAACTTAAAAAAAAGTGATAGTTAGGGTGTGTTTTTGACGCTTATCTCAAAATAAAATGTTAATTTATATATCAACTGGATTTTATGTATATGTGCGACTCAATTAAAGGATAACTCCGTAAAATATTACCCTTTTTTTTTTCGTTATCCCAATTGAACTTCTTTTTCCCGTTAATTCACGTCTCCTTTGGTCTCATCTTTAACTATTCTTAATGTATTATAAAATTCGAGTCGAGTACACTTGTTTAGTATTACAAACTTCCAATATACAGGATGATAGATACTATCATGACCTCTTCGTTGCATTTGATATTGTTACTTAGGTCATTTGCAAGTTAAAAACTTATTTGACCCGTACTCTCGCAAATATTTTTATTGCAATTTGGATTTTCATGTTGTACTTATTCAATGCTATACGTATTAGTATGGGGATCATTGACCAATTACGTAAATCAAATAAGCAGGTAACTAGTGAAGATAATATAAGTATCATCTATTCATTACTTACGCTAAATCTCATCAATATATCGAATGCAATTTAGCTCGTTAGATTCGTGACAACATGTAATAAAACTATTTATATTATGAACTTGTTTTGGTTAACAAACAAATATTACAATTGGGATTTAACTTATATATACTAAAATATAGTGTAAAGAATAGTTTAACACATGACAATAAGTTACCATTTTTTATTAGGTTGCATATTGTGCTTATCATATATATTTACTTTTAATTAACTACTTTATAAGTTACCTCATGTGTAAATATTTTTATTACATTGACACCCTAATTGTTATACTCTCTCCATCTCAGATTATTTGATTTTCCGCGTCCATAAAAAACCATTAATTAGGAGAGCTTTAAGCTATTTTACCCTTATTTGGGTTTACTTCTTGTGGTTCTATCTAATTGCTCGTATTTTTTTATGTTTTTTATTTATGCATTTAGCGTGTAATTATTCTAATTTTTGAAACTACACCTCTTAATATTGAAAAGAATGAGTCATTAACAAACTTGACATATAACGAGTGACGTTATTAAAGTAGAATTTCGTTGTCAAAGAGGTTATAGACTTATATTTTCTCTTTCTTTTGAATTATTTACTTAAGTTACGCTAGAACTTACTTATATAATGTTGGAATTTGACATGAGAGTATTATGTTCAACTTTTTTATTTTGGATTTTGAATTTAGGTTATATTTTCAATTTTAAATTATTTACTTTAGTACTATTGACTTGTTATTTCACATTGCATGTCGTTTATTTTTCACTTACAGTTGATGGTTTTTTGTGTCAAACATTTGAATAATGTTGTGGCATTATATTTATAAATATTATTTTTTTGTCAAACATCCAATCCATGAAGTTCTCACAAAAAATGTCTTCTTTTTAAGTTTTGTAATTAATTAGAATTAAATATTATTAATTTGAAAAATATTAACTGAAGGGTAATTTGACTAAATTATCCTTATTTATTATTTGATTCCAATTAATACTACTCTCTTTTTTCACAATATTAATCTATTTCCACATTTATTGTACTTCCTTCGTCCCAAAATAAGTGTCACCTTATCAAACATCACACCCATTAAGAAATCAACAAATACAATGTGGAGTTTATTAAACTATCCCTATTTATTACTCCGTAGATGTTTTTTGAGAATGAACAATATTAAAGAGGACTACTTCTTTAATGCTAAAGACATATTTGGAAACACTTGTCAATTTTTGTCTTGAATTTGTAAGACAACACTTATTTTCGGTCAATATTTTTTGCTAAGATGATACTTATTTTGGGACAGAGCGAATATTATATACGTACATTACAACTAGTTACAGCACGGGCCCAAGCATTATATTTAAGGAAAAGTTACACATTTGGTTAGTTGGCCAAAATAATCACATTCGTTAGTCAAATATACAAAAAAATATATACTATTTTGTATTAAAAAAATATTACATTAATATACAAAGAATAATTTGCTGGCTATTATTTTGGTGCAGTTATTTATGGAAATTTCTCTAGGTTTAATACTATTCACATATTTTATTTTGACACTGTCATTTAATTTATACTCAATTTTTAATTTTTTTGGGACATTTACTCACTTCTAAACTAATCAGACAGGCTTTCTCCCTAAAGTTCAGGCAAAAATGAATGAACTTCAGACATTTATTACTTCTTTCATTTTATTTTATGCGATATCATATTTAAAATCTTTAAAAAATTCATTTAAAGTTCTCATTTTTTTTTAATAATATATTAACCCAAAAAAATAACGACAATGACAAGGCTTAAAGGGACAAAGTATAACTAAATATTTTTTTACCTGTTTTAGCTTTAGTTAGGCATATCAAATGCCAAAATTTGATACTCAACTACTTTCAATTAACATAAAGTTCAAGTCCAAGAATGGAGTACCTCCTTTTTTTTTGCTTTTTTCAATCAGCTCAAAAATCTGATTTTCAAGCTTCCGGGAGAATATTATCACAGCCAATAGGAGTACGTTTTTATCCTTTGGGTGATGGGCTGATGAGTGATAACTCAAAGTCTAATTAGGAGCATATGTGTTACTTATGTCATACATACGTATCAAAATTGGAAATTCAGTGTCTCCACCTCATTCAGTGACATAAGCGATAGAGCATGCGCCCTCCAAAGGTTAAAATTGGCTCTAGTCTCTAGATAACAATATAAGCCAACAGAACAAACAAACAATGCACAGAAATAAAATTGAAATGACCAGAATGTCCTCAAATTGCCAAAGCAGGCATGTTGACCTGCACTTTCACTTGTTGCAAAATAATAGAGGTCTTAGGTTCGAAATTCAAATTGCATGTCCAAACAATACTTCAACTTTAAATCATCGTGATTTCAAATCACTGATTTCATATCATGATCAAACAGCTCTTTAGAAATCTGAAACTGTAGTGCATTGACTATGAGTTATATCAATTCTATTAATAACTTCTTGTTGAGGGGAATTGGTAAATAATTTCTTGCTGGAATTAGATATCTTCCCCAATATTATAGAGTAAACGAGCTGACAACCGTAAATCATACGAATGTCTTGATGAAACCGGTTTGCAATTAAGTGTAAAAACCTACATATATTCGTGTACTTTTCCCATAATAATTTATTTCTTTAAATAGATATTAAAATATTATATGTGCACACGTTAATCAGCATATGATGCGACAGTCTATAATTTTGGGACATGGGAATTACGTGCATTAAATTCGAACTTGTGATTGAATGCACACTGTATTCTCAATATATTGTTAACATTATAATATTATATGCGGGTCCTGCCTTGAAAAAAAAATGTTAATTCATATATTAACTGGATTTTATGTATATGTGGGACTCAATTAAAGGATAACTCCGTAAAATATGACCTTTTTTTTTTTCGTTATCCCAATTGAACTCCGTAATGTATTATAAAATTCGAGTCGAGTACACTTGTTTAGTATTACAAACTTCCAATATACAGGATGATAGATACTATCATGCCTCTTCGTTGCATTTGATATTGTTACTTAGGTCATTTGCAAGTTAAAAACTTATTTGACCCGTACTCTCGCAATTATTTTTATTGCAATTTGGATTTTCATGTTGTACTTATTCAATGCTATACGTGTTAGTATGGGGATCATTGACCAATTACGTAAATCAAATAAGCCGGTAACTAGTGAAGATAATATAAGTATCATCTATTCATTACTTACGCTAAATCTCATCAATATATCGAATGCAATTTAGCTCGTTAGATTCGTGACAACATGTAATAAAACTATTTATCTTATGAACTTGTTTTGGTTAACAAAAAAATATTACAATTGGGATTTAACTTATATATACTAAAATAGTGTAAAGAATAGTTTAACACATGACAATAAGTTACCATTTTTTATTAGGTTGCATATTGTGCTTATCATATATATTTACTTTTAATTAACTACTTTATAAGTTACCTAATGTGTAAATATTTTTATTACATTGACACCCTAATTGTTATACTCTCTCCATCTCGGATTATTTGTTTTTCCACGTCCATAAAAAACCATTAATTAGGAGAGCTTTAAGCTATTTTACCCTTATTTGTGTCTTAAGATATAATTTCTCGTCATTAAATATTTACTATATTTATGTGCCATCTTGAGATGTTTGTAGTACTAAAAAACAATTACTGCTAAGGGCATGTTTGGAAAGCCACCCAGGTAATTGGAATTGGGTGTAATTACACAGTTTGACCTGTTTGTTTGATCAAGTAATTACACAGTTAGGTGAGAATTGGGTGTAACTGAGAGAGTGTAATTACACTCTCCAATTCTTAAGGAGGGGGGGGGGAGGGAGTTGAGAATTGGGTGTAATTACACCCTGTAATTACAAAGTTACTTTAGTTTGTTTTTTTTTTTTTGTTTTTTTTTTAATTTCTTTTTATTTTTAATTTATTTTTATTTCTATTATTTTAATTTATTTTTTATTTCAATTATTTTAATTTCTTTTTTATTTTTAAAATGTATTTTTATTTTTATATTAATTATTCTTCATTTCCTTTCTTCTCATTCTCAACATTTACTTCTTGTGATTCCATGTAATTGCTCGTATTTTTTTTTATGTTTTTTATTTTATGCATTTAGCATAAGCATGTTATTATTCTAATTTTTGAAACTACACCTCTTAATATTGAAAAGAATGAGTCATTAACAAACTTGACATATAACGAGTGACGTTATTAAAGTAGAATTTCGTTGTCAAAGAGGTTATAGACTTACATTTTCCCTTTCTTTTGAATTATTTACTTAAGTTATGCTGGACTTACTTATGTAATGTTGGAATTTGACATAAGAGTA
Source organism: Lycium ferocissimum (assembly GCF_029784015.1). NCBI lineage: Eukaryota > Viridiplantae > Streptophyta > Magnoliopsida > Solanales > Solanaceae > Lycium > Lycium ferocissimum. Next base: position 50,111,564 of record NC_081343.1, on the reverse strand, counting down.
TTATGTTCAACTTTTTTATTTTCGATTTTGAATTTATATATTTTCAATTTTAAATTATTTGCTTTAGTACTATTGACTTGTTATTTCACATTGCATGCCGTTTATTTTTCACTTACAGTTGATGGTTTTTTGTGTCAAACATTTGAATAATGTTGTGGCATTATATTTATAAATATTATTTTTTTGTCAAACATCCAATCCATGAAGTTCTCACAAAAAATGTCTTCTTTTTAAGTTTTGTAATTAATTAGAATTAAATATTATTAATTTGAAAAATATCTATCAATTATTTTTACAATATTAGTTAAAAATATATGATTATTAATTAATATATTTTAAAGAAACAATGTGTTATTAAATAACCAATTTAATATCATTTATAAAGGCAAATATTTTTAAATATTAATTTTAATTTTTTTATACTTAAACTAACTGTGTAATTACACTTGTGCAACCAAACAACACGCTTTGTAATTACACCGTAATTACGTTATGACAAATAAACAGTCGTTGTAATTACACTACCGTGTAATTACTAGGCTGTGTAATTACTACCCTAGTAATTACACCAATTCCAATTATCATGTGGCTTTCCAAACAGGCCATAAGGACAAAATGAGAAAAATAATTTATGTACAAATATGTATGTAGAAATATTGTGCTCAATGTTTTGGACAAAAAAACCAAGAGGGCCCCAATAAAATTGATCATTAATTAGCTCCCTTTATCCCAATTTATGTGGCATACTTTTCATTTTAGTCTGTCTAAAAAGGAATGTCATTTTTTTATATTTAAAAATAATTTAACTTTATGAGATGATTTACGGTCACACAAATATTTAAGACTTATTTTGGACCACAGGTTTCAAAAGTCTTCCTTTGTTTCTTAAAGCTCTATGCCTAGTCAAATGATGTCACTACATTGGGACAGACGGAGTAGTAATCTACTACCCGTACAAATCTGCTACCCACTCCGATCCATTTTACTTGCCATGTTTTATTTTTACGTCCCTTGAGAAAATATTAAAAGCAGGGTAATTTGACTAAATTATCCTTATTTATTATTTGATTCCAATTAATACTACTCTTTTTTTTTCACAATATTAATCTATTTCCACATTTATTGTACTTCCTTCGTCCCAAAATAAGTGTCACCTTATCAAACATCACGCCCATTAAGAAATCAACAAATACAATGTGGAGTTTATTAAACTATCCCTATTCATTACTCCGTAGATGTTTTTTCAGAATGACCAATATTAAAGAAGACTACTTCTTTAATGCTAAAGACATAGTTGGAAACAATTGTCAATTTTTTGTCTTGAATTTGTAAGACAACACTTATTTTCGGTCAATATTTTTTGCTAAGATGATATTTATTTTGGGACAGAGCGAATATTATGTACGTACATTGTACAACTAGTACAGCACGGGCCCAAGCATTATATTTAAGGAAAAGTTACACATTTGGTCAGTTGGCCAAAATAATCACATTCGTTAGTCAAATATACAAAAAAATATATACTATTTTGTATTAAAAAAATATTACATTAATATACAAAGAATAATTTGCTGGCTATTATTTTGGTGCAACTATTTATGGAAATTTCTCTAGGTTTAATACTATTCACATATTTTATTTTGACACTGTCATTTAATTTATACTCAATTTTTAATTTTTTTTGGGTCGTTTACTCGCTTCTAAACTAATCAGACATGCTTTCTCCCTAAAGTTCAGGCAAAAATGAATGAACTTCAGACATTTATTACTTCCTTCATTTTATTTTATGCGATATCATATTTAAAATCTTTAAAAAATTCATTTAAAGTTCTCATTTTTTTAATAATATATTAACTCAAAAAAATAACGACAATGACAAGGCTTAAAGGGACAAAATATAACTAAATATTTTTTTACCTGTTTTAGCTTTAGTTAGGCATATCAAATGCCAAAATTTGATACTCAACTACTTTGAATTAACATAAAGTTCAAGTCCAAGAATGGAGTACCTCCTTTTTTTTGCTTTTTTCAATCAGCTCAAAAATCTGATTTTCAAGCTTCCGGGAGACTATTATCACAGCCAATAGGAGTACCTTTTTATCCTTTGGGTGATGGGCTGATGAGTGATAACTCAAAAGTCTAATTAGGAGCATATGTGTTACTTATGACATACATACGTGTCAAAATTGGAAATTCAGTGGCTCCACCTCATTCAGTGACATAAGCGATAGAGCATGCGCCCTCCAAAGGGCAAAATTGTCTCTAGATAACAATATAAGCCAACAGAACAAACAAGCAATGCATATAAATAAAATTGAAATGACCAGAATGCCCTCAAATTGCCAAAGCAGGCATGTTGACCTGCACTTTCACTTGATGCCAAAATAAGTTATAGTAGAATAGGATAGAATATGAATGTACAGATATTGAGCTCAATGTTTTCGATCAAAACAAAGTGGGCCCCAACAAAATAAGTACTAATCTATACAATTAAATTTAGTGTATCGATTAATTAATGTAACTCTTTATTGTGCCAAGTAATGTACTTCATTTTTCACACCCAAACAAGACCTTTCCCGTCTCTCTTCTTTCGCCTGTTCCATAGCCAGCCCCCAAGACTCACAAATTCTGCCACCTTAAAAACCAATCATATCAAAGAACTACTGTCTCTTCCCCACTTTCTTGTATTCCGGCAATGGAAAAAGAACCACTCCTCCCCTGTTATCTCAGCCCTAGAGCATCACCCCGCCCTAACCCCCCCACCCCTATCTCCCTATGCCCTTTACTTGAAAACAATGAAATTTCAGTCCCACCTTTAAATGTCCCTCTTACCCCTTCTGAACTTAAAGAACGTATTATTTTTGGTCCCCCTGAAGCTAAAGACCTTCCCACTTCTTCATCTTCAGTCAATCTTGAAACTGATAATAATAGTAATAATAATACTCAGAATTCTTGGTTGTTTGACCCAAATTACCCTGCTTGGACTAAGAGTAATCTTCATAGGTCTAAAACTGCACCTGCTATGGCTGTTATTAATGATTTTGAACATTCTACTGTTTCTAAGCCACCCCAGTTTGGTAAGAACTCAGTTGTTGGACAAGGGGTTGTGCTTTTGATACTTTATTTGACACTTGGGGTGGTTATTTATTCTTTCTTTAAGGATCATTTTAAGGCTACTGAGACACATCCAGTTGTTGATGCTTTGTATTTTTGTATTGTTACTATGTGTACTATTGGTTATGGTGATATAACTCCTGATAGTACTGTTACTAAGATGTTTTCTATACTGTTTGTGCTTGTGGGGTTTGGTTTTATTGATATTTTGCTTAGTGGGATGGTTAGTTATGTGCTTGATTTGCAAGAGAATTACTTGTTGAGGAGTATTAAAAGTGGGAATTCACATGATGCTAGGTCTTATATTATCGATGTGAAGAAAGGGAGAATGAGGATAAGAATGAAGGTGGCATTGGCATTAGGTGTTGTGGTTCTTTGTATTGGGATTGGGGTTACTGTTATGCATTTTGTTGAGAAGCTTGGCTGGATAGATGCATTTTATTTGTCAGTTATGTCGGTTACCACTGTCGGGTATGGTGATAGGGCGTTCCAATCAATGACTGGTCGTATCTTTGCATCGATTTGGTTGCTCGTGTCTACACTTGCAGTTGCGCGAGCATTTCTTTACTTAGCTGAGGCCAGAGTAGATAAACGTCACCGGAGAATGGCAAAATGGGTGCTTGATCAGGATATGACTGTTGCTCAATTTCTTGCTGCTGATATCGATAATAATGGATTCGTGAGGTAAAAGCTTTCTATTCCTTTTGAAGTTATTGCTATTTATCGTACAATACTTTCATTAATTTTTACTCCATTTGCTGATACTTGCCATAGTGAAGCTCAAGGAATCTTTTGACGGGATATATGCTTGCGTTTTGCATTTGAATTTTGTGTCGTCTAAATTCGCCCTTAGACTTTAGTTGTTTGCATCTGTTGGAAACTGAGCTTGGCAGCAACCATACTAGTCAAACTCAAACCTATAGCTCTTCTAGAATATTTATTTGTGGATGAGGTTCATTCGATCGATTTGGCAGAAAACCACAGATACCTTGCAGGTTGTGGTTTACTAGGAATTAACATATATGAATTGTTCTCCTTTTTCCCTTATTTATAAGGGAAGGAGTACATGAAGTAGCTATGAGTGAATGCAGCAAGATCTTTTTTTTTCCTTTTTTTTTTATTTTTTTTTAATTTTTTTTTTACTCTTGAAAGCATTTCAGGTTTTGTTGCTAATATGCTTTATTGCCTACCATTGGTCCATTACACTTAGGGTACTGGAACCAGGGGTAGTATAGTAGATGATATCTCTCACATTCAAGAAATGGTAGGGAAGTTTGCTGTTCAAACCAGCAGAAATAGGAATCTAGTCAATGTTGAGAGAGGGTAGTGGTTCATTAGAATCAAGCAGTAGAGGATATATCGCTTCTTCCCAAGTAAGAGAGAATGCTTCAACATCAAATAGATGGAACAAAGGAAATAGTGGATGATTATGTTCATAGAAGCTTTTATCTCTAAGGATTTATTTGTTTGCGAATCACAGGCCACAGTGCCGGTATTCTAAAGTGCAGATTTCTTTCCTCTAATGATTTGCTATGTGTTTGTTCTCCCCGTGCTTTTTCAGAAGTTCCTTAATAAGCATAACTGAATAAAATTGATAATAGAAAAAGACACTTGAGCTTGATTTAAGCTGTGGCAAGCTTGTTAGTAGTTCATGATCGACGTTGTAGCAAGATATTTTTGATGCTCTTTTAATGAAATACATTACTTCATACAAAATGAATTGAAACGTTATTTACTGTCTACCTCCTCTGCAATCAATGCTTCAACAGTTCAAATCTTCCTGATGTTTGTATATTCAGTTGCTATCCCTCCTCCTTTTTACAGCTTCCAGAGACCTAGATGACTTTAGCATAAAGAAGTTACTAGAATTTGAAGAAATTGAAAGCGTATTGTTAAGTTTAGGTGCAAAAATAGGCAGAAATTGCACAGCCATTGTACAGGTGAGTGTACTTGATTTTAGTTAACAATTGGGGAAAATTTAGCTTTTCATTCCATTAATAGAGCACCAAAAACTTAGATTGTGGTTTTTGTTTGATTTCTGTCTGCAGTTACTCACTTTCAACCTTTTGACTTGATTTAGTCTTGGTTAAGAATATGTCTAAATTTATAGATATCTTTTTAGAAAATCTAAGATCATACATCCTGTAAGCTCCCCAAAATACGTAGATAGTTACTGGTGGTTAATGACACTTCCCTTGAAAATTGTTTCAGTTTATGACATGCACTTGTATGAGTTGCATATTTGATTGCTTCAGATTCATTCCCTTCTCTCCTTTATTTTCAGCATGACTTCCTCACTACTGTATTTCATTTTAAACCTGCTTTAAAATGCTTTACTTGAGCAGGGGGTCTATCAGAAACAACCTCTCTACCTTAACAAGGTAGGGGTAAGGTCTGCATACACATCACCCTCCCCAGACTCCACTTATGGGATTACACTGGGTATATTGTTGTTGTTATTGTTGCTGCTGCTGTTGTTGTTGTTAGTAATGTAAGGATAGTACTGATGTAAACACATCATCAAGGGAATGCTGAGAATTGCTCTACTTTGTACTCGCTGCATCTTCTTGATGCCTTCTAAAAAAATTCTCTTCATAAAAAACAGGGGATTACTGAGAATGAGTGCATCCAAAAAAGAGAGCTTTACAGTGTGTAAAGAGAGCTCTTCAATACTAATTTTCGTCACAACATACTCATTATTTTTTTTGATAAGGCTCACAATATACTCATTATTCGGCTGTCTCCTCAAAGTGCAAGTTTCTGCAAAGCCTTGAGATGATCGAGTATTTCACTAATATATAATAACAAGTACTTGAATGAACCATCATCCAACTTCTGAAAGTAAGCACAACTCTACCCGCAAGGGTGGCTCAGTTGGTTGAGTGTGGGGCTTCCATAATAGAGGTCTTAGGTTCGAAACCCCCTGTCTATGGCAGGGGATTTTCCTTCTGAGTCGAGCTCGTCGCACGGGGCTTGCCTAGTGCGGGTTATCTCTCCTGTGTGGTTTGCGGGCTATTGCATTAGGAGCGGGGTTTACCCTGTGCGCACCTGAAGGGTAGCGGCTGCGGGTTCACTTGTTATAAAAAAATAAAATAATAAAAAAAAAGAGTCTAAGCACAACTCTCTTGCATTCTTCTTAAACAAACCAAAAAAGAAGCTATACCCAACATAAAGAAATAAATGTTTTTGTACCATTGTCTCTGAAGTCTTCTTTTCCTTCAACTTCTAATCCTTCTAGTTGTTTCATATAATTATTTTTCTTAACTTTGCTATTTAAGAAAGTTGTCTTAACATCAAACTGCTCCAGTTCCAAGTCATACATAGTCATTGCACCCCCTTTTACCCATGTTAACCAAAGCAAGCGAGGACATAATGGAGTCATGCCTTGCAACATGTGATATATTATCATTATTTAACACTATGTATGTGAATATGGCACTTTTCAAATTACTCATACCTTGTGGTTTGTATCTTCAACGCTTGAAATTCCTTCTTTTTATCGCTTAATACATACGACTACCCCCTCAACTTGCACATAAATCCCTTTTACACACCTTATCTTTGCGAGAAACCTTATACACCCCTTGTATATCTGTAGCTAGTACCACATGATTTCACCACGTGCTCGAGCGTTTCCCCTATAAATTCTTGCTCATGAAGAGCAAAAAATCAATAAAATTTGATGGTCCAGATTAGATCAAATGACTCAATGGTCTAACCCTTCTTTTTTCTTTTCGTTTCCTTTCCTTTTTCCTTTTTTAGTCTTCATCACCTTTACATTGTCTTCTTCATCAGACCCCAACTGCAAGCAACAGAAATTAAAAAACCAGTGTCTTTATACTTTATTCTTCATCAGAGCCTATTCTCTCCTCCAACTCCAAGCCCAAGTGCTCTCTGCTAATGAATTCAAGAAATATAGAGAAGATGGTTGGTTTTGGTTCCTTGGCTACTGCCAATTTCAGATCAGACACATCTTCTATTTTTTTTCCTTGTTTTTTTTTTTTTTTAAAAAAAAATATCCATTGAATGTCTTGAGCTAGTGTTGATGGGTGTTATTGGTGAAGAAAGAGTGTGTTTGGAGAGAAACCCATCAACTTAGGTCCGCCCTGATCACAAGTAATCATGATATCCTTCTCACACCTTTTAAGTTTTTCCAAAGTTGGGCAGCCTTTCCTTTGTGCAAAGTTAGGCTAGCTATTCCATCAGGGAGTAATACTAAGATATGCCTGTTCCAACTGAAAGTTCTTTGTAACTATGATGCCAATGATCTCTTATATGCTTTGCCTCAAAAAAAAGAAAAAAAAAAAAAAAAAAAAAAAAAAAAAGAGGAAAAAGGACTCAAAAAAAAAGAATATGTTTCACATGAGAAGTGGCTTACTCACGCAGCACACCGGTTAGTGAGACTATTTCTAGCTCAATAATCTACTATCTTTACCTCGAGAGAAAACGAGTGTTAGCTAAGAATAACAGATACTTATTCTGAAATTGCTTGTTGAGGTCATAGCTTATAAATTCTTGGAGCATTGTTCAGTAAAACTTACATAACATTGCTATGCTAACAGCTTAAATGTGCTTCTTGTCTTAGGTCTGAGTCCTTTTGAATACTTGCAATCTCTCATCTCTTGGATAAATCTTGGCATGCTTATCTTTATTTATCTTCATGGTTTATTCTGACCCCACTAGCTTATGAACAAATCAACTACCTGGATCAGTTATTTGCACAACAGCCCTAGCAATGGTTTCAGCAGTAGTGATAGTTATAAGTCTAGTTTTGGTTGAAGTTTTTTTTTTTTGAACAGTTAACATATCTAGTATCAACAAAGAAAATACACCAAAAGTGTACTTTCAGTAGTAATTACGAGCAGTAGATAGAGAAAGAAAAACCTACCACCTAAAGCCCTATAAACAATCTAGAATACTAGTTATATCCTCTGCCTCTTGGGGGAATTCATGAATACACCAAAAATAGAAAAACACTAGACAATTCATCTTCCATTTCTGGAAGGTGATACTTTTGTCTTTAAAGCATCTTGGATTCCTCTCCTTCCATATTGTCCACCAGATGCAAGCTTGAACAATCTTCCATCTCTCCATATGGCCTGACAAATTACCATCTCTATTCCAGCATGCCAGAACTTCAACTGTATTCCTTGGCATAGTCCAATTAAGCCCTCTCAAATTGATGAAGAACTGCCAAAGTTGTTCAGTCACTTTACAGTGAAGGAAAAGATGATATATTGTTTCAGCTTCAGTTTCACAAAAAAAACACCTGGAGCAAAGTTGTAAAACCCTTTTCATCACATTATCTTGTGTTAAAACAGCTTGTTTAGCCACTAACCATGTAAAGCATGTGACTTTGTATGGAATTTTAACTTTCCAAATCATCTTCCATGGCCAGAAACCAAGTTGAGGACTGATGTTACTGATGCAATTATAGGCAGATTTGACTGAGAATCTTCCTTGCTTATCCTTCAACCAAACTAAACTGTCCACCTCATTGGAGTTATCCTTGAACTGTTCAAGGGTGTTGTAGAATCCTATCAGCCTTTCCACTTCCCAATCATTGAGCATTCTCCTAAAGCTGAGGTTCCATCCCTGATTATCTCTAACTTCCAAGATTGTTGCCTTCTGCTGTTGATTCAGAATGTAAATATCAGGGAACAAACTCTTCAGTGATTGTTGACCTACCCATCATTCCAGAAAGATGTCTTCCCACCATTGCCTACTTTTATCTTTGAATTGTGCCACAGTCTAGGCCACTGATTCCTGATAGTTCTCCACAGCCCAACACCGTATGGATTCTTTACTTCTTTTGTTATCCACTGATTTTCCATCCTATATCTGGACCTAATCGTTTCTTTCCATAAGGATTGTTCCTCTGAAGCAAATCTCCATAACCATTTTTGCAGAAGGCTCTGATTCTGTACCCTCAAGTTCTTAACTCCCAACCCACCCCCCTGCTTGCTAGAGAGAACTGTACACCAATCTACGAGGTGATGCTTCTTGTCTTACAGTTTCCTTGCCATAAGAAATTCCTTCTCAAAGTGTCCAGCTTCTTGATGACCTCAACTGGCATGGGGAATAAAGACATCATGTAGGTTGGCAAGGCATCTAGTACACTGTTGATCAAAGTTACTCTACCTCCGAGTGAGAGATATTGACTCTTCCAATTTACCAATTTCTTCTCGCATTTCTCCAAGACTGTATTCCAATTGTTCATGGATTTACTCTTTGCCCCCAGTGGCATGCCAAGGTATGTAGTGGGTCTCCCAGAATGTTGGCCAGCCTGTTGATACCTGGAACTTCATTGATTGGAAACACAAAACTCTTCTCCCAATTGATGTGGAGCCCAGAAATAGCTTCAGAAAGGATAAAGATAACTCTTAGCTGCTTCAATTGATCGTTCTCTGCATCACAGAAAACTAGTGTATCATCAGCGTATAAAAGGTGGGAAATTGAGGGACCTTGAATGTCACCAGCATTGACCTTGAAACCCTTGATCTTGTTGTTTATTTGAGCTGTTTTCAACATGTCACTGGGTCCTCCCATTGCCAGAATAAAGAGAAAAGGGGATAAGGGATCCCCTTGTCTCAATCCTCTCTCAGAAGAGAAAAAACTAGAAGGTGAACCGTTGATCAAGACGGAGAATTTGACTGTACTGGCACAAAACTTTATCCACTTGATCCACCTGCGACCAAAGCCCATGTTCTCCAAAGTTTTCCACAGGTAATCCCAATTGAGATGATCATAAGCCTTTTCTATGTCTAATTTGCATAGAATCCCAGGAACCTTGGATATCTTTCTCACATCCACACATTCATTTGCTATCAAAATAGCATCCATGATCTGCCTTCCCTTGATGAAAGCCATTTGCTGAGCATCCACTATCTTAGACATCACTTTCTTGAGCCTTTCAGTCAAGAGCTTGGAAATGATCTTGTAGAAACTGCCGATTAGGCTAATTGGTCTAAAATCCTTCAACTCTTTGGCTCCCACCTTCTTGGGGATCAAGGTTATGTAGGTAGGAATGAGTGTCTTTTCTGTTGCTGCTCTTAGGTTGATACTATTTAGGACTTCAGGATCTATCTTTCACGTTACAGGATATGCCGGATTGTTTTCTGACCTGTGTCCAAGTAAAAAAGTTCCAATAACCTAAGTACTTGATGTATATTGAAATTGATATCTAGTCAAGTAATATGAATAGATAGTTAGAGAATCATTTAACTGGAATTTTCAACTTTTCAATGTCAACTTGGAATTCAACTTTTCAATGTTAACTTGGAATTATAAATTATCTGAATCCTAATTACCAATGACTGCCGTAAACATCTGTATGGGGCTTAATTTGTTCATGATATTTGCGCCTTTCTGTGAAGATGTGTTCTGAAAACAATCCGGCATATCCTGTAACGGGTCCTTGAACTCTTCTTGCCTAACCCAATCATGAGAGCATAGAGAGTGCGTCCTTGTGGTCAATGGAGTAGGTACAAACCTTGGAGACGGGTTCAAATCCCAGTAGAGATAAAAAACACTAGGTGATTTCTTCCCACTTGCTCAAGCTTTGGTGGACAGATATTACTCGGTACATGTGCTGGTGGGAGGTAGCCAAGTACCTGTGGAATAGTGAAGGTGCGCGCAAACTGACCCCGACACCACCGTTATAAGGAAAAAGAAGAAGTAATTTTAAGGTAATTTAGCATGCCATCTGAAGTTCCAATGTGTTTCCTTTTGACCATTCAAGGTTCCAATTTGCCATCCAGTTTTCAAATATGCAATCCTGTAACCTTTCTGATCATAATCTTCAAATGTTGCACAAAACCTTACTGGGAAACCTATAGAAGTAAGAATGGGAAGAAGAAAAGGAAATCCTACGGGTTGGATTGCTCGTGTGTCCAGGGGACAAATCCTATTTGAAATGGATGGTGTGAGTTTGTCAAATGCTCGACAAGTGTATGACTTGCGATGCGACCATTTTTAATTTAGATATTGCTAGATATTCTCCTGAAAGTTTAAGCAAAAAGTGGGAATTGGATAGCAAATTTAAATATGTAACTGTATCTGGTTTAACTGTCTTGTTGTGAAGTTGAATGAATCAAGGGGATTTTAGATTGAACCTGATCTATTATCTGTAGGTGATCTTTTTCTTTTTAACTATATGGGTTCTGCTTAATGCCATGTATCTGGTTCTTTCAACTCCCTCCAAGTGTTATCTTATTTCTGCAGTTGCTTAAGCAGCTTATTCTTTGATTGATCAACTATCATATTTTCTGTAGCTTTTGCTTTTGGACATGTGATGTTGATTTTTTTACTGAACTATATGGGTTCTTGTATGCTATTCCTGCCTTTACATTAGGACATGTGATGTTGATTTTGTATCTTATATGTGGTTGTTAGTAGTAGCTGGATAGAAAAGAGAATCAGTCTTTGACCATGTAAAATTCTTAGGTACAAAGTGCCAAGAAGACTCTCCTGAGGCGTTCTGAATCATTTGGTTTGTTCATTTTCAAAAGAGACTGCTTATTCTTTGTTTGATCAACTATCATAACTGTTTCTAGCCCGTCCTGCTTTTGCTTTTGGACATGTGATGTTGATTTTGTTTACTGAACTGGGGCTACTGAATGTCTGCTTGTATGCTTATGAGAAAAATGTGGCTATTCCTGCCTTTACATTAGGACATGTGATGTTGATTTTGTATCTTATATGTGGTTGCAGTAAATCAGAATATGCGATTTACAAACTGAAAGAAATGGGGAAGATCACAGAGAAAGATGTAATGCAGATTTGCAAACAGTTTGAACGGCTGGACAGTGGCAACTGTGGAAGGATTACCCTCGGTGATCTGATGGAACACAACCATTAAACGTCGAATTAGGTGCCTTTTAGTTGGACATTAGGGAGAGGAGAAAAAAACAGATTGCAGCCTCATCAAGGATTGGCAACTGGACAGGGCAAAGAATGGAGAATTTTGGAAATTGGAAACCTGAGTTCCCTAGTTTTATGGGAAGGGTGCTCCATTCTTGATGAGATGTCAAGTCCTAAAGTGCAGAGTTTTGGATGAAGTAAGAAATGGAAAATTTTGTAGGTGTTTTTGGAAATGCAACATTGGAAACCTTGCAAAATGTTGAAGCGAAAAATATATTATTTGTAAATAACTACTATGATAAGTAATCTTAGAGAGAAAAAAATGATTCTCAGTATGACATTTTAATTATTTGTAAAAATGTGTTTTTGAAAATCGCTCATATCACGTGCCATTTTTATAATTTGGACTGAGACGAGCTTAAAGGGAGCAACATGGACATTGAGGTTTCATATAGATGATATCAACTGTTGATGTCTTTTAGAGCAAAGGGTTTTAGTGATGCCCTAGTTTCAATTTGAGCTGTTGATAACCCTTGAACAAAAATGAAATAATAGCCCTCTTGTCTTGTACATTTTCAACTTCCTGGATACGTTCATACAGAGTCTAATTATTTATGGTAAAAATATAAATGCATACATGTCAAGCATATATTTATCCAATCTCAAATGATGACACCTTTGAATCCAGAAGTGCCGCGGAAGACCAAGAAACTACTCAACTCCGCACATTTGTAACAGTGAAATTGGTTTGATGTTAAACTTATATTCTTTTTGACCTTTAGTTTGATCAATTCTAAAAATGAAGTTATGTTAAACTTATATTCTTTTTGACCTTTAATTTGATCAATTCTAAAAATGAAGTAAAAGATGATTAATTTTGTTTCTAATCAAATTAAGATCTTAGATGGCTGGAGTTAGTATTCAACTTGTGGTATATTTATACTTTCCAGATGTATACCCTTGTGAATTTTCATGAGGCATGTGGTCTTCAAAGACCTTGACTAGTGAACAAAAGACTTGGATTAGAAATTTATACAATTCAAAATATTATAAAATGGACTACTTAGTATGTGAAGGATATATTGCACTATGACCTGACCTTGTCTAATTTCCTCCAAAAATTAGTACTCTATTAGATTATGCTACTTGATGGTTGTCAACCTTCTTTTTCTTTATATAATAACTTCTCTTGGAGTCCTAAATTCTATTATTTTATTCCAGTTGGTGATTATAATAATAAATTATATAATAAAGTAATTATGTCAGGTAAAAAGAGAGTATTGTTTCATTTAATATTTTTCCATCCGTAAGCAGTCAAATTGATCACTGAGCATATGATAGGAATCCTAGATTAAGAAATTATTTGTTAATAAAAAAATGAAGGAGAAAGAATGGCAAAGTAGTTAGAATTGGTCAAAAATATTCTAAGTGAGTCTAGAATCTAATCCTCCCGAGACCCTTCACACTTGGGCCATTATTAGCTTATAAATTAAAGTAGGAGAGGGTAAAGAGTTAGCTGCATCGAGTGATTATATCTAACTAAAACAATTAATCTTAAGAATTACCGATTAAAGTGAAAATGCAATCAATTTAAGTGTTAAAAATGTATATACAAGACATAATTTTGTATTTATTGGCTTAGTGTAAACATTCAGTGGTGCAGGTAAGTTTTTACCAGTAGGAAACAATCCACAGATATTGTATTCTAGCTCATTTAGTTTGTATAATTTTTTTTTTTTTTTGCCCTACGAAGCATCTCAAGTTGTTTAAGAAATGAACATGTTGACTAATACAGAACATTCCAAGTGGAGTAGATAGATCTTGATGATTGGAAATGTTGACTTTTGAGTGTTTTTTGACTCGATAAGTTAATGAAATAATAATATTTAATGAAATAACAATATTTAATTATCATTTATCAAAGTGTAGATGAAAATAAGATGTTTTGAGTATGGGCACCAATAATGCGGCGTGAAACTAAATTATTTTAAAAATTGCATATTAGTTAGTAGTTGCTGTTGAAGGGTACAGTTGTTATTTATTCATGGAATTTACATAAGCAGAGTATCATCATTTCATAGGGCTTAAATTCTAATAGTCTTGGCTGAGCAATTAATCTACGTTCTTTGTGAGGTATTATTATTCTAATTCACATTATTTTCTTAGGTAATAATCACCTTATTTTTGTCTTATTTCTTTCTTGTAGTGCTGTCGGTCTAAGGAGAGGAATAGAAGTATCATTATACTTACGTGCATTATTAATCACTCGGATTAAAGAGCAGGTACTAATATTTCAGCTTTGTGTATTTCAGTTAAAATATCTGAAGTAGCAAAATCTTAGATAAAAATAGCACTTGGCTTGCATTTCGCACCACCATCCCCGTCAATAGCTAACAGCTCACCACGAGCAATGCCACCACTAACCTACGACAAACACATATCGGGTTATTGTCTGACAAGGCTTTGCAACACCAGCAACTTAGCCCAAACTAACTCATGAATTTTAATTGGAAAACGAGGTAAAGAGACATATATATGGTCGTCATAGTTTCACTACATATACAGAGGACACAAGCCTAATTTCTCTTTTTATTTTTGGGCTTAAAAATATTCTTTTCGATAATAATTAGTCTATTGTAAATTACCCAAACGGTGCACTTGTCATGAATAGGACGATTCCATTAGCTTCAGACACTAGTATGTGGAATATATAATTTCAAGACAATCTACAAAAATCCGAAATCCTCGGAATCTTTGATTTATTTTTGTTGAATACAATTATTACTAACATCTTTGAGACTATGAGATTAGTCAGCCAAAATGATGCTGAATTGCCAACAGGCACAATATTAGACTTTTGTATATATGGTCTTGATTCTTGGAGTTGCTGCAATAACCATGTCCCCTGTTGACGTTGAATCTTGTCACATTAGAATTTAGAAAAATTTATTTATTGTAATGTAATGGGTAAGTTTGACTTCACTGTTTTCAAGTAAAATAAGTTATAGTCAACTATATTCTACTGGTATCTTGAATATATCAATGTTCTCGAAAGTAAGAATTAAAGAGATGAGATCATGAGTGATGTTTTTATTGTACAATAATTCTTTGCCCCTCTTTTCTCATACTCAAGTTTAATTCATTTATAGTCCATGATTATACTCGTTCCTTTTAGTGGTGTTAGTTGTTTTTCCTTTTTCCTTTTTTTAGTGGTCTTAGTTTTAGTGATAAACTTACAGAAACATATTCAATCTTTGACAAGACAGGAAAAAAGAATTCAAAAGAACCGCAATGTCATTATAATTCGATAAAGACAAAGTAAGGATGGACTTTCGTATATCAAAGCAAACTAACTCAAATAATACATTATATTAACTCTCGCTATAGGAGTACTACAATATACTAATACGTAGTCGTCTTTTTTAAGTCTAATGGTCTTTATTTTGGATTTACCTTGCTCTCTAAAAGATGCATGATTAGGTTGCAATTCGAATTTTGAGGCGTGCAAAGAAAATAACGCCTTGACTTAGAGAGTGGATTTTTTTAATTACCACCTCACTGCTTTGGAGAGCTCAATGCAATCTTGTCTTGGAGGTTTTCAGTCTATAAAACGTGACAAAAAAAAAAAAAAAAAACCACTTAGTACCTTAATTGTAAAATAATACTGTGTAGACTCCTGAGTTCAGAGTTAGAAGGACTAAGGTTCTCTCTCTCTTTTTTTTTTTGGGATAAAACATGGAGTAGTAATTTTTTTTTAAAGTTATCCACAATACTTTTAGGACTCTTTCTCTGTTTTTTGTTTTCCTTTTTTTCGTTTTATGCAGGGAGGGGAGAAGGAAAGGGAAAGAGGATGTAAACTATTAATAGAGTTTGGACCTTTCACCTCAACTATGGAAGACAAGAAGCTTACAAAATGAGCTAACTCTCAACCCTTTATAAGGGTCGTTTGGTTAAGAGGCTATAATCCCAAACTTAAATTAGGATTAACTTATCACAATATGTTTGGTAGGATATTTTGTTAGGGGATTGCACCACAATTGTAATATTATTTATATCGATAATTGATGTGGAATAACAATCCCGAGATTAGTAATTTTACGGATTAAACACCAAATTGAAACATGTGCCCTTCAGCAAAACTCTTCTCCCAAATTCCTTTAAAAAAGTCAATTTTAAAATTGGAAACAAAAATTTATCCTACTTTATTTAGTTTAAACCAAACACATATTTACATTATACTACATATATTCAATTAATCTAATGAACTGAATGTCTAACGGTAGAAGTATATCCACTAAATAATTTCATCATTGTTAATCCCATAATTATTAATTTCCGAATAACTTACAAGTTACACCAACCAAAACGACTCCTTAAGTTTCGAAGGCTAGCCGTGACAACCCCAAGTGCAAGTATAATAGTTTTTGTACTATTATCAATTATTTAAGTTTTATTGGGTCATTGGCTCATTAATAGCTGAGTAATTAATTGACAAATGCCCAACTAGGTTGCTCCACATTGAAGCTTTTGAAGTTTGAACTAGTCCACAACTGTACCTTTTTTAGCAACAAGTAGACTTGATGGTGTCAACAATTGCTATGATGAAGTTAGAAAGGTACCTTTTGAATAAACTTTTAGACTTGAATTTTCTATGAAAATGATCATCATGGCCCTTTCTTTACCTTATATTCATTATACTTTTTTCATGTGTCGACATCTGAGAGATTCTTTTTAAATTATTTATTTTTAAAGTATGCAAACCTAACAAATAACCTGCCCCTTTCTCTTCTGTATTGATATAGACTTCCCAAAAAATACGAAAGACCATCTTTTTATGTCACATATAATGGACACAACTTATAAGGTCAATAATTTCACCTTCTCTCTTTCCTTCTTTATTTTTTTTAATTTTTTAAATTTGATTAACCTCCCAATTGAGTTTAATTTTATTCTCCTCCCAAGAATGTCTTTGCCCCTCTATACCATAGCTCTAAAAATTTCTTAGTTCTTATTTAACATGCATTACCAAAAAAACAGAAATTAATGATAGACGACTTATGTCGCTAAGTAGCCAAAAGTCGTTGCTAATTCTATTTCACAATGGATTATTAAAAAATCTGTTACAAGCTATTTAGCGACAGATTAACAATAAATTTTGTAACTAATTATTTTTGTTTTATAATTTGGAATATCGCAACTCTAACCGCACTGCCTCACATTAATCCATGTTTTTTTCGCTTTGCCCAGCATAGACTTCAATTTAACCCTCTCCGCCCCGCATTATCTGCTCCATTACCATCCCTATTTAGGGACACCATTCAAACTTTACTAAAATTTTCTCCAAGTTTTTTTTTTCATCATTTCCTTAAACTCTCTTTCATCTTTGTTGCTTTCTATCTCAATCCATCATCAACTCTCCAACAAGCCGCCTACAATATACTCATAAATGATACATATCTACACTGTTCATTTATATAAATTCTTGTGTGTGTATATATATATTTGTTGCTTAGTTTTTGATCGTTGATATATCTGAATGTCTCCCTCGATCAAAAACATGCTACACACAACATTTGTGGAATAATGTTATGCTTCTACGTTAACACATGCCTCTGTCACGGACTCAACAAAACTTTATTGACCAATCATTTCATTTTCCCACTTTAGTACTCGTGTAGCCTCATATATAGACTCACAAATGTATAATTGTGTGCGCATGTGTTTTTTCTTTATATGCATCATGCAAGAGGGTATTTTCAAGCGTCACGCTTTCTCAAAAGTTATATAATTAGCCCTTAATAATTAAGTGATTAGTCTAGCTCGATGGCTATAAATTGAGTGTTAATAATTAAGTCATTATTTTGTTTAAATTAATTATGTATTGTGCATTTGAAAATCTGATGAAAATGACATATATCTGTAATACTATTTTCTTTAGTGATGATAATCTTTTCTCTTAATTATTGTTCATTTATTTTTCTACCTTTCCCTCTAAATAATGCGGATGATGCTCATCGTCGTAACTTGTGCTAAAGTTTTATTCTTTAGCTTCTTCCTTTAGATAAGTTGTTAGATAAAGAGGATTAATCAATGAAATATAGAGGGAAATCATTTTCTTTCATTTAATTTGTTCTGTTTCATTCGCACCCAAGAGAATGGGGGTAGGTAAATGGGAGGGGTAGTTGGCTAGGAAATGGACTGTGGCCCGTCATGAATGGTTCATTGAGTATGTATCAATCTTTGCATTACGCTAATGAAATCTGGTTTATAGTAAAAAATGACATTTCATTAATTTGTTGTAGTCATGAGAATACTTTTCTTTATTGCTAATTTTGTTTTTTCTTACCATCAAATTCAAGATGCTTAATATTGATTCCTTTACTTGTTTTAGTCTTTATGCCTTTTTAATTTTGAGATATAGAGCCCGTTTGGATTAGCTGAAAAAAAAGTACTTTTAAGTGCTGAAAGTTATTTTATAAATAAGTAGTTACGTGTTTGGATAAAAGTGCTTAAAGGGTTTTTAAAAGTAAAGATAGTATTGGAATTAACAGAAAATATAAGGGATAAAAGGGTAAAGTTGTTGGTCAAACCAAAATGGCTTTTAAGCCAAAAAAAAAAAAAAAAAGTTGGGGTTGAGCAACCTCTTGGTTTTGGCTTATTTTAAGCACTTTTTAACTTAATTTAGAGCCCATTCGGATTAGCTGGAAAAAAAAAAAGTGGCTTTTAAGCATAAGTACATAAAGTACTTTTTAAGTGCTGAAAGTTATTTTTATAAATAAGCAGTTACGTGTTTGGATATGTTTAAAGGGTTTTTAGAAGTAAGGGTAGTATTGGAATTAACAGAAAATATAAGGAATAAAAGGGTAAAGTTATTGGTTAAATCAAAATGGCTTTTAAGCCAAAAAAAAAATAAGTTGGGGTTGAGCAATTTCTTGGTTTTGACTTATTTAAGCACTTTTTAACTTAATTTAAGCTGTTTTCTATTTTACCAAACACCGAAATAAGTTAAAAATGGCTTATAAGCTGGTTTGACCAACTTATAAGCCAATCCAAACGGGCTCTTAAGTTGTTTTATTTTTACTTGAACATTTCAAATAAGTTAAAAATAACTTATAAAGGTAGCTTTTGACTTATAAGCCAATCCAAACAGGCTCATAGTCTAGGTTGATGAACAAAAAATTAAAATACTTTATGCGTCCTCAAGAAAATTGCATTATATCATAGTACATGTTTTAATTTCCTCCACGATATAATTTTTTCATCACTTTCAAGTTTCAACTCAAGGAAAAGTTAGAACATAATGCTATCTCAAACAAATCATATTATCGAATATTGTTATAAGAAGCTAATCAAGTCGCGGACGCTCTAGCCAAATGGAGCATCGACAAACAAGATGGGCAATTTTTTTGAGTCCAAAGACCTTCCTAAAGATGCGATAAGGCCATACATTCTTGACAAGGCAAACATGGCATCAACTAGACATAAACAAAGGAAGAACATCTTTGTACAATTTTAAATTTTTGGGAACCTAATTTTTGCTTAGAGAGATCATTTCTCATCAGAAAGTACGCGTACGTATGGATCTTGTAAATGCTTTCTGCTCCGAGAGCTCTTTCTCTTGTTTCATATACATTCCATTCTGAAGAAATGAAAGGTCCACGCCGCCTCAAAGGCGTAATTTATTATTTTTTTTAAAAAAAAGATCATGTGTGTAATTTGACGTTGTTCAACAAAGAGGTTTTCACGAAATATAATTATTATTAGTGCAACTATTAGAATTTAAGAAGTCAAATATGTTTTGGCATATGTTTGGCACGGTAACTAATTGCTTTCAATCAGGGCCAAAACTAATGTGACACATTTGTTTTTTCTTTATTCCCTTTCCAGAATTTGCAAACAAGACATGCCGATAGGCAAATTGATGCCTACTTTTTTGTTACTTTGCAACTAACAAAGTCAGGAAGAAAGAATAATGATGCGGTACTTCCTGTTTAGTTTCTTTTCAAGTGAAATGATATAGAAGACATGAAAGGAAATGCATATGAACGAACCAAAAATTTATAGTTATCCATCTAATCGAACACGACTATTTCTACTGGTAGAAATTTATCGTACTTAGTATTTATAATATAACATGTCTTCAGATATAGTTTCTATTATTATTCAATTATAGTTAATCAATACATATTCTAGTCTTAATTTATGACTTAATTATAGTAAATTAGTATGAATTTATGTAGACATCGAATGTCTGATAATGTTTGTTAGATCTTGCAAGATGTAAGAGAACATTTGATTGGGAGCTAGATTGATAGCTAGCTAGTGGTTTGGTTACCCGCAAACTACTACCCAAAGGAAGTAGGAAAAGTGTCATATTAATTAAATTAGATAAGTAAGCAAACCAATAAATATGCGCCAGCAAAAAAGTACAATGAAATATAAATTAGGGGTTGAATCAAAGCTGTTTGAACAATTAAGCAGTCATCTCCTCTAATAAGTGTGGCATCTCTATCAGTTTAATTAGTCTCACTAAGGCACTTTACTCATTCTTCTACGCAATTAAAAAGCATCCCATTAGTTTAGCTATTTTCCCCCTTTTAGCAAAAGTATAACAATGTCTAAACTCTACAAAAGTAAATCTCGACTATCATAATTAAGCTCTTTTGGTTGGTAATCAACAATGCAAAACCCTTGAATTCGTTACAATAGTTGTCCCCTCTTTTTCCTCATTAACATTAATGTTCGGGTTGCTAAATGCATGAGTGCATCTAATGGCTAAAGTTGCTACAATTTGCTAAATTCTTTCCACAGCTAGCTACATTAACCTGTATGATACTCCCTCCGGCCCAATTTACTGATCATGTTTTTTTTTTCATACTCCTTAAGAAAACATTAACTAAAAGAATAAATTTGACTAAATTATTTTTATTTATTACTTTGATCTCAATTAATATTACTCTCTTTTTCACCATATTAATCTCTCTCCACATTTACTAAGGATAAAGGTGTAAATTAAGAATTAATTATATCTTGATTCTCTAAAATGACAATTATTTTGGACCATTTATTTTCATTAATGATGACAAGTAAAATGGACTGGAGGGAGCACTCTCCCATTCTCAAAATAATACTTGTCGTCCTTACCGAAAATATATGTCCTAAAGTACTTGTCATTTTAAAACCCAAATTAAAATTAATTAGCTTTTCCCAATTTACCCTTTATATTAATTACAACATTTAAGAGGGAGTAGATCATTGATGAAGTTGGCATAGATATATAATAAATATTTATTGAGGAGAAATAACATGGTGAAATATTTCAAGAGGGTAAAATAGTCAAAATGTTACCCTTATTAATGCTTTCTTATGGGATGTGTCAATGAAAAACACGACAACTATTTTGAGACGAGACGGACAAAGTATGTTCTTATGATAGGAATCCTTAAACGTTAGGATAAACTACTCTAAACATCCTCATACTATGAAAATTACTGATAAATCTTTTTTTTTTTAATTTTAAAATCAAACACTTACCCCCTTATATTATGAAATTTCTACATAAATTTAATTACTCAATTACAAATACACCACTTATATTTTAAAATTAGACATATTACCCCTCTCTCTCTCTCTCTATATATATATATATTAAGTGTGAGGCTTAAGCTAGTGGGGAAAAAGCTAGAAGAGTTTAATTTCTTTTTGTTACTCAGCAGTAGTCAGTTTTTTTTTTTAGTTTAATTATTTGGTATTCAAAATTTATTGATCGCTAACTTAATTAATCCATATTCGAATTGTATAGAACTCATTTAATGTGAAACACTTCTTATCAAGAATTTATCTATTATTTGGACTTGGAACAAGGAAAAGTACTAGTTAGCTAGATTTATATACTACTAGCACAAGTTCAATGGAATTGGCAACCCCCTTAATGTTACCGCACAAAAAGGGTGGGTAGATAAGATAAGGCAATACTTTTTCCAAGTCTTTAACTTTTACTACTATTTGTTCTTTTCTTTTGACCATACCCCCTTTTCTAGAATTCATCGTCATTTGAAGGTGATGCCTAGGTTGTTTCCCATCCTAGCTCTCAATAATTTGTTTCCTAGTCTATATTCAACTCTTTAAAGTTACATTTTTTTTTTTCATGGTATCATTTATCTTTAGGCCGGGAGACACTGTAAGAGGATAGGCTACATATTACTATAATTTTTGTTTTTGAATGTCTTTTTTTAAATAAACTTTTAAAAATTTAGGTTCTTTCTTAAATTAAATTGCGTATGATTTCTTATTGAAGTATTACTAATGTTTTGAAAGAGGTTAAAATTGGAATATGAAGTAAATTTTCCATTCAACCACGAGGATCTCGTGGATTCTTCAACAATAGAACAATTTCATCTGTACACCATTTCCCTTCAATATTTGCTAGCTATGCAAATGATGAAAATCTAGAATAAAATAAAGAAGGGATTTTTGCATTATGTCAATTAAACATTGATTAGATTGAGAACAAGAATATTACCACTATTGCTACATTGAAATAATACAAGAAGAAGAAAAAAAGTCAACATTTCAACTCTACGATTATAATACAAGAAAAGATTCTCTTTTACTAGGTCTAACTAGTATTTCTATTTGGTAGAGTAGAAGAGATTTGTGCCTAACTTAATCTAAAGCTAAGAGTTTTGTTTCGTTTGGGTATGTCGGACTAATAGAAGATAAACAAATAATAGAGGTAGGATTAATGCAGTAGGGTGTACAAATACGCATGCCACACGCACCCAAAATAAAAAAGATTTTTTTATATATAAAATATAGTCACAGTCTTGCCGCAATTCTAGCGGCATTTGGAAGGACATCCCATTGGATTGAGTAATGAAATGAAACAACCCTCAACTCTGATCAAAGAGGTCAATCATATAATTTAATTTAATTAGTTGGACATAAGATTATTTAAGTAAAAGTGCTTAGGTTAAAAGGTCAAAGAAAGATTTTTTTTTTTTTTTTGTATTCATATCGCAAATATGATAATTCTTTTAAAGGCTAGGTTTTTAGTATTTACATTATTAATTGGTTTAGTTGTTAGAAATTTCCGTTGGTTGTCCGTTTTTTTGTAGTTATTCAATAAATGGTCTTTTTTTTTTTTTACAATTTATGAACCTTTTAGATCATTATCTAATTATTTTTTTTGTTGAGAAAATTGAAATATTATGAGAAAACGTCAGACAATGAGTTAAAATTTTGTAAATATTAGACAACAATCTAATATTTCGCAGAGACAACTTTTAAATAGCAGCCTAAAAGGAGGCATTGCATAAATCAGCCTTTAATTGTCCTTTGTTTCACTTTAGGAGAATCTCTCGTGGATAAATATCTTAAGCAAGATAAATATTTCGATGCATAACAAATCTAATCTGACATCTATCCTTCTAGTTTCTTTTCGAGCTAACAAGACAAATAATATCACCACGAAGTGGATATTTATAGTTTTTATATGTTATTTCTTTTTAATAATTAAAGCTTATAATAAGACAAAGCTAATCAGTAAGTTATGGATCAATTCTCTAGGTTCGATTTTTTTTTTTTTTCCTTATGTTTGTATTAGCCTGATGAGTTTTGGCAATGATCCATCTCGCCACTTGCAAAGGTCGATATTCTTACTAAGGTACGTTAATTGATTACTTTTGAACCGATTAATGTTCTATGTTTATTTTATTTAATATTTTTATACAATTAAACTTCTATGCCGCATAATTATGAGAATGCCTACCCACGACAAAAAGAAAATAAGTAGTTACAAGCTAACAAAAAGAAGGAATAAGAAGGACCCCAAGGACTACAGCTAAAATGAAATGTGGTCCTGATTTTTATATTCGGCTATTCACTGCCGTCTATATTTCAAAAACCGGTTTCATACTTCAAGCCACTTTATTTTCTATATATTTTTTTCTTCAATTAGTATATGTTTTATCCACTCATAAATTTCTCGTCGAGTCGGTCTTCCTGGACAGATGTTCATCCTCGTCTCTGTACTAGGCTGTAAAGAAAATGCTAGTATATCCTCCGTATATTGTTCCCCATTTCAATTTATGTATCATACTTTTCTTTAGTGTAGCCCAAAATGATCGTCATACTTACTTATTTATTTAAAAATTTAACCTTAACTTTTTCGTTTTACTCTTAATAAAATAATTTATAGCCATAAGAATATTCATAGCTTGTTTTAAAACCACAGTCTCTTATAATTTTTTTTTTAGTTTAGTCAACTTTATCACATAAAATTGAGACAGAATGGTAGTGTTCTTCGATATAGCGAAAATTCTAAATCAGCATGGGCCTTTAACCCAGCTTACTAGTTACCACCTATGTTGAAGGGTTAATTCGGTGGTCAAGCCTACACACTTTTTATTGATGAAGATGTACATATACAACAACAACAACAACATAACCCAGTACTGTAATCTCATAAGTGGGCTATGGGAATAGGATGTACACATATCTTATTTCTATCTTTGTGAAGTAAAAAAGTTGTTTCCGATAAATTCTCGGTTCAAAAGAAGTGCAACCAAAGCAGGATTGAAAGAAAAATAACATCAACATATCAAGATGAACAAAGTTAATGAAGATGTACATATAGCATAGCCAATATGTCAGATTGTTTATTGAAGAGATGTTATTACCGAAGATCAAGTCGCGGTCTTACTACTAAAAAATTATTATTTTCCCACTAAAAAATGTTTAGTGTCTATTCTCACTGAATGTTAGTAAGGAAAACTTAAAGAAGTGTTTTCACACGAAAAAAATTAGAAAGATTACCAACAGTTCAATGGAAATCTATTTTCCATCATGCGTTTTCCCAATGAGCTGGTTTGGGAGGAATATAATGAGGTAGAAAAATCATGTTTTATAACACAAATTTAGCACTACATGTCGATGGCAAAACCTCTATTTCTAATAGAGTCTATAATATTAAAATTCCACCAATCTGTTCATCCATCACATACTCTGCTAGAAATGCAGTTGATAATTTTCGAGTCTTTTTAGAATTTTTTTATCGACGAGCGATATTCCGCTCAATGAAATTACAGACAGATTTTTATGTATACTTATGAATTTTCGACTGAATTAATCGCCGAAAATCCTGATAATATACTAACAAAAAGAAGGAGAAGAAGGACCTACAAATTAAAAGACTAAGAGCGTGTTTGGATGGGCCTAAAAAAAACAGTTTATAAGTAAAAAAAAATAAGTTTGTCCCAACTTATTTTTTTTTGCTTATAAAGGCGAAACAGCTTATAAGCTGCTTTTTTTAAGTTAAGCCAAACGGGCCCAATTATTTTTTGAAATTATTTTAAGCATAAAATGATTTATAAATTGACCAGTCAAACACTCAAAAAAGCTGAAACAGCTTATAAATTATTTTCAGCAACTTATAAGTTAATCCAAACGGGCTCTAAATCAAACGTGGTCCTGAAGTTTTATTTTCTGTGGCTCATCGATATTTAGCTTAGTCAAATTTGTTAAAGTCATCTTAATAAACGTTGTCCACTCAATACAAAAAGCGCGCGCACTTCTTGGCAGATGTTCAACCTCTTAAGTCTTATCCTAGCTAGGATGTACACAAAATAACACTTTTTCTTGACGGCTTTAAAAGCCAAGGCCTGTTAGCACTTGACAAATTTATTCATTAATAAAAAGAAATCTGAAAATTCTGACTAGTCTGTTTGGAAAAGCAAACACAGATATTTTCTAGAAATAAAACAGAACAATTCAAAAAACAAGTAATTTCCACAAATAGAAATAAACAATTTGGAACCACAACAATCATCCCAGAAAGAAGAATGAGCGTAGATCGAAATTTAGTGAGAATCAGTTTCACTTCTGTTTTTCATTCCATCACAGTCTAATTCCTACACAATAAGGTACTATACATTATTCCTTTTCGGATATATTTAGGCATATGTTACCTCCTGCGCCCTATAAATAATGAAGCGAAAAACTAATAACATCATAACAATACTAGTACTACAATATAACGAACTTATATACTCCCTCCATTTCAATTTACGTGAATCTATTTTAAGCATATTAAAATTGTAAAAAGAATAGCTACTCTTTTTCTATATTTAAAAACATTTTACCTTTACGATGATTTATATAAGCGCACAAAATATATGTGACTCATTTAACACCACAAGTTTAAAAGTCTTCTCTACTTTCTTAAATTTCATGTCTATTCAAATGAGTTTACATAAATTGAAACGAAGGGAGTACAGTTACTTCAATCTGTCATATCAAGCTGGATATTGAAAGGAAAACAAATCAAAGTAGGAGGGAGAGGGAGAGAGAGAGGAGTTGACATGTGAGGGGCACGTGATTGAAAAATAAAAGAGAGTGACATGGGTTGCCAATCAGCAAAAAAACAAGGAAGTACAGCTAGGAGAAAACCAAAGAACAAGGGCCACGTGGGAAGTACATGTGTCGGCTACGGTCAAATGCCGGTGCCAAGTAGGGACGCGTGTTTCTCTATACTCCTTTCCAATGGCCTAAATATTTGACTCAAATAACACTCTCTGTTTTAGTCCTCCCGCTGACTTTCCCACCCTCATTAATGTTTTCAACATCATAATACCTTATGCTCTTTTTCACAATAACAAAAGGAATATATAGTAGTTGGAGTATTATAGATTTTTAGAGTTTTCACAAGCTATACAACTTGTTTTACTCTTTGTTAGATCGAACAGAAATAAGGAAAATGCAAGTTACCAACAAGAGGTCAGGGGTCTGAGTATCCTAAGTATGATGTTGTCTCTTTGTTAGGGAGCGTTTTGCTATCAATGTGGGACTTCTCATCGTGAATCCCGATTTAGTCGGCCCAATGCGGGTGCCGAACCGGATAGGAAAGAAAAAGAAAAGGACAATACAAGTTTGTTGATTTGGAGATCAATGCTGAGTGACTCACATGTTTATTTTTTTATTTAACTCATGTAAATAGAATTTGTACCATCGAGCAGTGTATTTAAATCTGTTATGACCAGTAATTTGCTTTACCTTCAGTTTATTAATTCCAGTTTTTAAGAACGATTCCATATAATTATCTTTATTTAGATATTGTGATAGCGTGAAAAACTTTCACACTGTCGATGTACAAAAACTAAACTGTTTTCGAATATTTATAGAGCAAAGTCTAATGATTTGTTATTCTTTGTGTTTGTTAAATAATTATGGACGTAAGAGTGAATTAATGTTGAGACATGAGAAATGGTGTTGAAGCAGTCAGAAAATTATTTAACTATATATCATGAATTGTCGTTCTAATATATATATGTGTGGTTCTCCAGATGTTTACATCGAAATATATTGATGGAGTATCTCTTCTTTTACGTGATCTTGCGTAATAGTCAATGAGCAGAATGTTGTTGAAATGTCAGAATGAGAGTTCTTATTTTAATTTTCTTTGGACAACTAGATTCTAATCCGATTTTCATTTTAAATGAAAGTTAATTAGGCCTTAAGTTCCCTCCAGCTGAGCTATTTATTTATGAGTTTACTATCTGTCTGGCTTCCGTTTTTACTAAACCGCGATATATTTCATCAAACAAAATTTCGATTAAAATTTAAAAGCATAATACTATATTCCAATTTGCTTTCCATAAAGTTTGTATTGTTCACCAAAAAGAGACAAGATACTTATTAGTATCTAACGGTGACAAATTTGACTACATTTGATTTGAAGTGTGAAAGAGTACGTAGTAGATAACACCACAACAGTGTACTACGACCAAAATTTTATTATCACCACATTTAAAATATTTTATTCTCTATTCAATATCTATAATCATTTTCGTCTTATTGTCTTAACCCGTAGTTTCAAAACTTATATTGTTTAAAACAATATTTCAAGAAAGAAACTAAAGGAAAATCCAAAGCTAGGAACACAGAAGAAATGCTTATGGTAGCTACTAGCCAGATGTATACCCATAGTGACAAATGACTAGACCCTAACAATGGACTTAAAGCTTTGTCAAACCTTCTTTACAAAGGTGGGGTCTACATTCTTTTTTTCAAAACTTATAAATTACCTCTCTTATCACCATTAAAAATTTAAATACATTAAAAATAGACCTTAGCTAGCTCAAACCCACAAAACTTCTTGTCAAAGTTTAAATACAGCCACATTATCAACCTCTTGTCAAACCCCAACCTCCACTCCCCCAAAAAAAATCCCCTTTTCTTCTTCTTCTTCTCCTCCTCCTCTTCAATGGCTGATGAACTAAGAGATTTCTACTATCACCAGCCATATCAAGAAGATTCTTCAGTGGTTCAAAATATACATATGCTTGATCCATCTTTTATGAGCTATACTAATGAGTATTTACATGGATCAAGTAGTGATTATACTAATAATTCATTTGGAAAACCCTTTGGATTTTCAGCTCCATCTCCATTTTCTTCAATTAAAGATGATCATGATATTATAAAACAAGATGTGAATGGTAATATTAATAGTAATAATGATGTTGTTGGAGGAGGAGGAAGTGAAACCCCAGTTACACCAAACTCTTCAATCTCTAATTCCTCTTCTAATGAAGCTGCTGGTGATCATGAGGATTCCAACAAGAAAGATAAGCAAGTGAAGGATGAAAGCTTAGAAGATGGTGAAGATGCATCTAAAAAAGAGTAAGTACTTCAAGATTTCATACCTTTTTATGAGAAAAGTTTTCTTTTTTCTCTCTCTTTTTGTTTCATTCTTTTGATTGATCTTTTTTCATGGAAATGATGATGATAAATAGGAATAAAGCAAAAAAGAAGGGGGAGAAGAAGCAAAGGCCACCAAAATATGCATTCATGACGAAGAGTGAGGTTGATCATCTTGAAGATGGATATAGATGGAGGAAATATGGACAGAAGGCTGTTAAGAATAGTCCTTATCCAAGGTGACTTATTTTTTTGCTCATTTATTTAAATTAAGAATCCTTCAAAACCCTAAAAGAACACACTTCTCTTCCATCAAGAATCCATATAAGATAGCTAGTCAAAGATCTATAGTATTTAACTAGTGATATTGATAGCATTTTTTTTTTCTTTTTCTCAGTCCACATGCTTACCTACTAGTATAAAGATTGTGTTCCCACTTCCCTAAGTTATGTTTCCATTTTCTTGTTCAAGAAATGAATTAATCTCAGATTCTAAGTTGTGGATGGTCGATCTTATTTTCTGAACAATCGAAATTTTGTACTTTTGTCAGATCCTTCTTATTTTTAGATTGAGCTTGAGTACTTATATGTTCCTTGGTAGCTAATCTTTCAATCTATCACCAATGTCATGATATTCTTCTTTAAGACGAAGCATCACTTTTGTTTCTTTTCGTTTTTACCTTATCGAACACACATAATAGTAGAACTATTTCATCATAAATTTCCTCTAATGATGGATTTCTTTTTATTTGTGATTGTAGAAGCTATTATAGGTGCACAAGTCAAAAATGCCAAGTGAAGAAACGTGTGGAGAGGTCATATCAAGATCCATCCATTGTTATCACAACATATGAGGGTCAACACAACCATCATTTGCCATCTACTCTTCGTGGGAACGTTGCTAGGATGTTGAATCCTTCCATGTTAACACAACAATCACCATTGATGGCACCACATGCAGCTTTTCATCAAGAACTCATCATGGCTCAAATGCCTCATCAATTCTATGGCCAGGGAAATGCTTTTGGAAATTCCCAAATGTATCATCAAAATCTAACTCATCCACTTCATAATCAACAGATGCAGCTTCCTCCTCATGACTATGGACTTCTCCAAGACATGGTTCCTTCTATGTTTAATCTTAAACAAGAACCATGAGATTCTTGAGGCTTTGAGACTTGTGCTCTAAAGCTCTAATAATTAACCCTACTTGAGTCTTATTTATTTATAGCTATCTTCCTTTTTTTTTTTTTGGTAATTTAGAGATATAGAGATGAACTATGAACCTCTTCCTTAATCAAATCATCTCATGTATTATATATTTAGTACTACTTCACCATCATATATACACTATCTAATTTTCTAATCTTTGAGCTTATTATATAGATGCCCTTTCGAATGCTTTTAAACTTGACGTGTTCTCTCATTGGAGGAAGCAAGGGTTCTTGTTTCCTTTAAAGTTGGATTTGATCAACATTATGAGGTAATTAAGGCATGAATTCCTTTTGATCTTCGATTTGTTTGAATCATCTAATTCCTTTAGGCCCTATACGTGCATATTCACATATATATTGAGATGCCAAGAAAAGTTAGAGATTTGTGTACAGATTACAACACATGCATGACCAGAGGCAAATTTAAATTTTTGAGTTCATGAGTTATGTATCTTAGAAAATGGAGTTTAGTAGATTCTAGATAAATTAG
This sequence comes from Lycium ferocissimum, assembly GCF_029784015.1. Lineage (NCBI taxonomy): Eukaryota > Viridiplantae > Streptophyta > Magnoliopsida > Solanales > Solanaceae > Lycium > Lycium ferocissimum. The sequence goes on along the minus strand of NC_081343.1, from coordinate 50,081,187 downwards.
TTATACATATATTAATTGAGTTTTTTAATCCAAATGTATATAATTTTGACCAAAGCTAATATAGACATGCATGTTCCGCGGGCACTCTTCGTATTTTCTAATAACTGGTCATAGAGTATCTAAAACATGTAGCTTAGCTGTTTATTGGAGTGCAGTGCATTTTATTGTTCTTATAAATTTCCTCCTTACATTTTGCTCATATAGGACATTATTAAATTATCCAATGTTTAAGGCGATAATCAACCGATTGTAGGCTAATTATAATAATAGATTAACTTCCTAATTGGATATTAATAGAACAAGTCATCATCCATTATAGTTTATGTAAAGAAATTAAAGTTCTATGCATATATGAAACCCCTTTAAAGGAAGATTCTAAAATGCAAGGGTAATATTTGTTGAATTAGACAAGCACGTGGCTTGACTGCAGTTTTTCTTTTCTCTTCCTTTTAGATGCAAAAAGGACTTTTAAATGAACTTTACTGATAATTGTCATTTCAATGAAATGATACATTAATTAGTTTGGGATCTATTTATCCCCAAAAATATGTTGAGACAAATACCATTAATAACACCACGAGAAAAACACTATGCTATTACCTTACGATCTTCATGATAAGAGAATATTTTAGTTTAGAATGCATTGAAATTCAAACTAACTAGGCCTAACTTAGACATTCTTTTTATTTTTTATTTTTGAAAAATAAATATCGATGGATAGTTAGTTAACAGCCCCACGGAATCAAAACAATAGTTCTTGGAAGATATGATTTCTTATAATTAATTAATACCTTTATTTGATTTCTGATAGTATAAAATACCAACGTAGTGTGAAGAAAAGCAAAAGTCAAACAAAAAAACAAAAAAAAAAAAAATAGATCCAAAAAATATCGGCAGTCTTTGATGAGAAAAGCTCAACGGTCAATCAATAGCTATTTGACCTGACTCTATTAATGACACAAACGATACAAATGGGATATATATATATATATATATATATATATATATAAACTAAGTTGGTTCATAAAAATACAAGTTGCAGCAGAATTTAGGCAAAATTTTGTTTTTCTTAGAACGTTTCCGTAAAATATTGGAAAATTCCCTTATCTGTCTTTAGCTTCAAGAAAGAATCATTCAAAATATATATATGAACTGTTTGGTGTGAAGGCACTGAGGTTTCGTGAAAAACAATGGTTTTATTCCATTGTTTGATTCATATATCCTGCTACCCGAGTACACATCTGTTCATATTGACACTTTTGGCATTCAAAATGCATGCAGTTTTAATAGTTCTTTTTCGAAAGAAAACGTTATGCTGGTTCGAGTTCTGAAAATAGAATTGTTTTTGATAAAAAATATTTTATCGTAAATACTAATTAATGAAGTTTCAAAAGGGATACAAAACACCTAGTGAGAAACCAAACAATAAAAAAAGATATGGGGCTTTTCACAGTTTGGTTTCTTTGCAATAAGTGGAGTACTTCCGGATATTATAAAGGGCAACTTACACAAATGACTACACTTTAAGATTTTTTTTTTTAGGCATAGCTATAATTTTGCTAATTACATTTCGTAGCTACAGTAACATGTATTCTAATTTGGCTGTATTTCGCTGTATTCAATTCGGCTCTATTCATTCGTAACTACTTTTACACTGTATTCAACTTATTGTATTTAAATTCGGTTGTATTCGAACAACATAAATGCAAAAAAATACAGGATATTCAGTTGTATTCAAAATTCACTGCATTCATTTGTATACAAAAAAATCTCATTCGAAATACATGCGAAAAATACATAAAGAAACACTCTATTTTACGCTAAAAAAATAACGAATACCCTCAGATCTGAGATACAAGAAATAAAATACACTCAAATTTGAAATACAAGAATAAAATAGGCTTAGATCTGAGAAAATACACTCAGATATGAGATACACCGTCCAAAGGATCAGCTCCGATAGCGTCCCTCCACTGCTCCTCAAACCCCACCGTCCCTCCATTGCTCCTCCCTAATTAAGTTTCCAGATTTCATCCATATTCGAATCCAATTACTACCATACTGAGTACGAGCGTATCTGCTCTAACCATAGTGTTACATAAGTTTATCTGACACATATGATTGTGGACCATAGTGTTACTAAGTGTAAAACTTAGATATGTAACTTCAACATTGGTGGTTTGAGGAGTGAGGGATTGGGGGTTTCGTGGTGGTCGGAGATTGATAGAGATGGAGAGAGACGAGAGGGAGATGGAGGAAGAAGGACAGTGGTGGAGATGGTAAAATGGGAGAGAAGAAAGATGATTTTTGATTTAGTTATCTTGTGTAATGGAAATACTACATTTAGCTACTATGTGTAAAACTTAGATATGTAACTTCAACATTGGCGGTTTGAAATTATTTTTTTTTAAATTTCTAAACTAATACGAAATTATTATTATTTTTTGGGAAAAATTATCCATATTATTTTTGGGAAAAAAAAAAATTTTTGGGTCGGATTGAGTTATTTTAGTTAAAAAAATTATTTGAGGGTAAAATAATTTTGAAGTGGTGGATGATGCCACGTGGCAATAGTTTACACGAATGTATAAGATAATCGATCCCATAAGATAATCAGGGAGGGATAACGGCTAAGGGTATGGATGAACTATTTTTCAAAGTTGGTGGCTAGAGATGGAGAGAGACAAAAATACCCCCACTTTGAAAAAATGAGGGGAGAAATGGAGGAAGAAGGATCCGCTTTATTCCCCCAATTCCCTCAAACTTCAAACCTACATATTGGGGGAATAAGGAGATGGGTAAAATTTAGGGAGAGAGAAAGATGATTTTTTGATTTAGTTATATTGTGTAATGGAAATACTTTTGATTTAAAATACTAGATGTAATTAAAATAAAATTTTTGACCCTTTTCCCTACTAAATATAAATATCTCTTATATGCTCTCTACACTATGTAAAATTCCCTATTATGAAATCCAGTACTGGAGTAATCCATAATATTATAAATCCTTTATAACTTTTGCACAATATATATCAACATGTGGAAGAGATCCTCTAACAAGCTGCAGACCAAGTGATGATATCTTTCCCCCAACTATAGTTTGAAATTTTTAGTACGGATGATAAACTTAGCTCATGAAAATGTGATTCGTTCAACTTGTTTAAGTCTGGACGGGTTTATTTAGCTCATGAAAATGTGATTCGTTCAACTTGTTTAAGTCCGGACGGGTTTATAATCCGAGATGGGTCTCATTTTGACGTATCCATTCAATTCAGTCCATCTAAAAATTGGGCGTATATGTAGCCCAAATTGACCAATGAGAACCTTATCAAAATAGCTATAAGAAGATTGTTCGATATGTTACGTAAAGTCATAATAAAGAAAGAAAAAATTATTCCTATTATGTAATTAAACAATTTTAAGAAAGTAAAAAAAATTAAAACTTGATAATAGTTGGACTGATTATGCTATAAAGTTCAACCATTTTGACCCCCTCAAATTAAACCGAATCCACCCATTTTACATCCCTAATTTCTAGAGGTTCTTTCGTTAAGGTGGGCGTACAAAAATGAGACTGATCTTCCCCGGCCCTTCATGTAAAATGTTTGGATATATTTGTTCTCATAACATGTAAACCCAAGTTGACCCTAATATGGCTCGCATGAAAAACTATTATTTTGTAGAGGCAAGACTTGATATTTGGGTTCAAATTATTATTAAATATTGTATGATTCCAGATGGGGTATAAATTAGAGTGAAATCTAAAGTTGCCCGACATATTGAAGATGTCAAATACTATTAAATTAGGTGAAGCACATGGAAGCACTAAGCATTACTCTAAAAAGTCAAGTTCAAATAGCCTCTTCCGCCAGATCAGGCTAATTTGGAATTACGTAAGTACTATGAAGATCCAAACAGAACAGCAGTCAATTTTGTAAGTATTAGTATTATTAATTATATTTATCACTAGGGAGAATAATTGACCATAGGCATCATAGATTTGGCATGGCCATTATATTACATTAAAGAAATACATATTGTAGGGGAAAAAACCTTTTTTTGCAGAAGCACAAGGCATTTGTGCTTTCACATTTTGCAAATGATAACCAAAGGACAACATGTAAGAGAAGATAATTGCATTCATCCTCCTACAAGTAGTTCTTATGATAACTATTAAAACCTTTTGTGTAATTAAAATACATACAGCTAGAGACTGCCCCTTTTTGAAAGTTTTGAGCTCACTAGTGATCATTTGGAAACATCAAATAGTAATTAAAGTTACACGTTTAGCTTTTATTTTTTCCATAAAATACCTTCTTGTGTCTTTTTTTTTTTTTTTTTTTTTTTTTTTATTTATTTTTATTTTGAAGACCCATAACCCTTTTTCATTTCCTGGATCTACCTTTAGAAAGAAATTAAAAATGATAATCAAAATGTTTTTTCAACAGAAAATTATATAACAAATGTGTAACGTAAGAAAAAGAAGGCACTTTCCACTATTGATTTATTGCTATTTTAAAAATACATTGCCATGGAGAGGCCGGTATGCGTGTGGAGTTGGCTCTTTCTACTAAACTCTGCAGAAATTTCAGGCTGATTATCAATAATTTTAATACGCATGAAGTTTATGTAAATTAAAAAAAGAATCTGAAAGTAACATCAGATTCATAACCTTCATCATTTGTTGCTTTATGATATATGGCGATCGACTAGCTTAGTCAAGATAATTCATTCACATTGGGTTACAAATTATATCAATCATGTGCGTTAATCTTATGGTATGGTGATCCTGGGTGTGTTATTAGTTACTACTTACTACCCAGTAACAGTAATAACATGCCCAGTACTAATCCAACAAGTGGGGACATAAGTTATCAAATAGTCTAGGAGAAAACTAAAACTCCAAATAGTGAATTACGAATTGGGGGAGATTTGATTAAAAATGTTACTTAGATTATCTGATTCTTTTCACAGGAAATCCATAAAAGATAACACATGAAATCTATGAATAAAATATAAGAGATCTTTATAGAGTTAAGTTTTTCTGTTAAAATTATAAGTTGGTGTAGGAGATCATTTCCTCTAGGGGTCAATTCTTTTGCTCATAGCTTTTAAAGGGCGAATTACAGCTCCATGGAATTGCAATCTGAGAACTTGCAAGTGTTTCCTCCAAGATTTCACAAACAATAAAAAAAAAAACTCTGATAGAGATAAAAACAATTGCATTAGCCATCAATAATTCAAGACTGTTGAGTTGAGAACACAGGTACACTTATCATGCCTATAACCTATATTTCTTTCTCTTGTCACTGAGTAACGAGGAACATATACGACTGTGAAAGGCAAAGAGAACAAAAAAATTGAATACACGTGGTAATTGATATCATACAAATGAATGTCCCTCGGAGACGCAGGAAATTTGAGGCAGAATCCGAAAATAATTCCTTGTGTACTCGAATTTAGCAACTGCAGGTGATACTCCACAAAACTGTTGGTGCCAAATCCTTTGCAACCTGGCTTTGAATATCATCTCTATGACTGATTTCTCATTTCCACAGCTAGTTTAGATCTTTCTAGAGTTCTCTATGACCGCGCCCATCCCACCCGAGGCCAACAACCTGTCTCAGAATGAAGCACCTTAGACAAAAGGTTCTACCAAATAATTCCAAGCAGGAAAATGCACACTAGGGTGATTCATCTGATTAGGGTGATTCATCTGATTATGTATGCAAGCAATCTTACATACTATTTGTTGAGGAAAGGGGGATGAAGTGACAGAGCTGATGGCATTGTGGCATGAAGGAAAATGTTTTCCATAAAAGATTTCTATGCGGAACATTTTTCGATGTTTGATCAAGTATAAGAAACGGTAAGACATGATAATTGTATATGATGGAGGATTAGGTATAAATAGTGTTTTAGTAGTAATATATTTTGAGTACCTAAAGGTTGATAACAATATCTAAGTGTTGGTTGAAACAAATGATATATTAAGATATGTCATGGAGTATCTATTACTAAGGAAACTGACTTCCGCCTAAGTAAAAGAAATCATTTTCTCCCTTCGGTAGAAAGTATTCTCCCTGGGGAAAAAAACATTTTCAGCAAGGTAAGCAAATACTAAAAACTAAGATTCTTACGAAAAATATTCTTAAGAAAAACATTTTCAATCATACAAACCACACCGTACTTTTTTTTTTTTTTTGAGATAAGCAGGATAAGAACTTACACGTCAATGAGGGATCTGAAGAAGAATAAAGGAAAGGCAATATATGGACACAGAAATCACGACCCCGGCAATGAAGTTGTGAAGCAACTTCTGATTGTCTCTCGTGGGTACAAAAACTGTCTTGAGTGTGTTGGTTAGTTCAAAAAGCCTATATGATATCTGCAGAAAGAAAGTGGAGATGCCCGATTGAGAAATCAGATGGAGAGAAAATGGAACACATAAGATCACAGCTAAAATATTCAGGAAAATGAAAAGTGAGAGAACATAAGCTTACCAAAACATAAATTGCAGTGACAAGCATAAAATTAAGCAAAGGATAATCTGGGATAAAGGACAGAAGCCACTTAGGCTGTCCATTCGGCATGTTTGATCTGCACATGAAGTCAGGAAGCAATAAGAACTCAAAGCATGCTGACCTTATCAACTCAACCAACATATAATAATAACACTATCTGAAGAGATACAAGCATTGGGAACATTACTCTGACATTACAAGGAAACCAAATAAAAGTACTAGGAAACTTTAGAGACTGGCTGGGAATAAAGTATATAATGTAAGATTAAGGATGTCAATCATTTACAGATATGGAATTGGTACAATAATACCTCTAAGAAATTTAACCACACGGAAAATGCTTTAAGTTTGGCAAACTACTTCGAAAATGTCTTAAGAGGATAGAATCTTTTGTATGGATCATGATTATTAAATTGAGAGGGCAACTATTGAATTGCTTGAACCGCTTCCATTTAAAAGTTTAAATTGTTAGAGAGGGAAACTTTTGTTTTAATATTTCAGCTTTGCAACATACCCTCTTATGCGAAAGCTGATTCCTCTTTTCTTAGGTCAAGCACATGGAAAGTGTTGATGGGTGAGAGTGAGATTCGAATGCAGGATCTCAGAAAATACTACATTAAATTGTGTGAACTGTCTCATCTAAAAGCTCTACTATTGAATGTGGAACAGTTATATTTATTTATTTCAGGTCTGAAACAACAACCATTATATTTAGAAGAACAGTGAAATACACACACCTCAGCCAGATGTGGAACTGCGAGATATAGGTTTCCAAGGTGATTTTTCCCAGCCACCTAGAAAAATAGAGCACTTAACAGTTAAAAGAAGCGGAAAGAAAAACAGCTCCAACTATGTCTAAAAGAACAAACGAAATATTAATATGCTAGACAGGAAAAGGAAGGTATAAAGTCTAGATTGAGCACCACCACCAAATGGGTCAATAGAATCTTACGCAAAGAGAGTCAAAGAGACATTCCGTAGCTCCTGAGTAAAATTTCGCAAGCAGATGTAAACACTGAAAAAAATGGAAAATAAAATGAGCAAGACATCCGGAGAGAAATCAACAATATACGTTCTTTGGTTTGGCACATTATAGGCAAGCAATGGTTGCTGTTGTGTACAAGTTCACATTCAGAAACGAAGGGCTAAAATAGAATTTAAAGAGAGTTTAATACACACGTTATGGGAATCCACGACGTGTAGGGGTGGAGCTTGTTGTATGAGGTCTTGTCCAGCTTGTATATGTATTCATACCACAAGTACCCAACCTGTGGAAGACGGAATGGAAAACTTTACAAATTCGACTAAGAAAAAAATGGGAAAAAGAAAGACGCTGCAGCAGCAGATACAGTTGACATTATGTTAGAAACACGAAAAGTCCTACTCACAGTTACAGCAACAGCAACAACTGATGCCTTGATTGTTCGCCTCCGCTTAGGTTCAGACTCCTCCAGTTTCTCCATTAGCTTTTCAACCTGAAAGAATAAGATATACCAAATATAAGCCCTATCAACAGGTGAAAGACAAAAGAACTAAGAATTAGAGTTCTATTGATATTACATTAGGGTGAAAGTAGGCATATATCATGCCAATAATCCATATATAACGGTCCAGCCCAGATCTGAAGTGCCATTCATGCATCCGAGGGAGATCTGGCTTGCCTGGATCAGTGTACCCTATAATTTGAGAAAGTAGAAAACTATTATCAGGTGGCAAGGGGTTAAGCCAGAATCTATAGAATGATACAAAAAGAAAGCACCAGAAATAGGGGGAAAAGATTCTTTAGCAATCACATTACTGCCTGAAACACGATACATACTTGAAACAGTTGTTTAGCATGGATACTACAATTATATATGTGATTTTTATTGCATGCAATGAATGCACCTAAGATAAGCACCTCTTAGCATGAATATTGGTCCACCATTTTGCTCCATTTAGGTGATTTTCATGAAGATGTCAAATAATATTCTACAACTATTTCTGAACGATGTCACCAATGGCGATTTTTTTTTTTTTTAATAAGTATGTCACTAATGGCGATATTAGTTTTGATAATTACTTATAACCAACTTTATAATGACGCCCACTTGCCATTACTTAGAGCCATATGCATTCATCTTGAGCATAATATTGCATGAAAGAGTGGGTAGCATTTTCCACAACATAGTTGAAGTGACTTCCAAACTGAAGTTCTCCTTGTCCAGGCACACAAAACAGTAAGTATTAAAAGTGAATTTGGAGAAAGAAAAAGAGCAAGTGCATCGTAACTAACCTAACATAAATGCAAAAGGACCCCAAAGAAATTCAAAAACTCCAGGAATCTCCCAAATGAGGATAACAACGACAAAGCACATAACAAGCTTCAGAGCCATCACTGATCTATTCTCGTTGTAGTTGTAGCCAATGCCAAGGGCTCCATACACCAAGAGAGTAAAAAGTGTGTGCATTGGGCAGATGTAATACAGCATGTAGTCATTGTTAAGAACAATACAACAAAATATTACGAAGAAATTCAGCCTCCACATCATCTGCAAACAGGACAAAGTTTACTATATTAACAAGTAACAACATTGAAATTTGAACCTAAGATAAGATGAAACCACCAAGAGTTTTCTAACTTAAGGTAATAAAGCATAATACATAATGTTACCTGAGCAAACCGAGCAAGACTAAAATCTTTTCTGATGTAATAATAGGAGAAGTTCCCAAAACCAGTCATCCACACATATGCAGCAATGAAAACACGAATGGCATTGTATATCTCTGTTGCAGCAAAATAATGATACATCAAAAAGAGGACCTGTTGCAAGCAAAAAATATAGATTATTTAGACTCTGCAAATGTGAAGAACATCATACACTGAAGGAGTATATACAAAGAGGCAGGTCAAATCTACAGGAAACATAAATAGATATACATGAGATGTTGTGACACTTCCTTTTTTTTTTTTTTTTTTTCTAAGGTGCAATTTGAAGATACTATAACTGACAAGTACTGAGTACTGAAAAGAGGATCTGCATGATTTACTGCTTCTTAGTATTAACACATATTAAACAAATAAGTTGTGCAAGAATCATGTAGCTACTTTGTAACACAATCACTGGAGAGACAGAGAACAGAGAAACAAAGAGAACAAATGGAAGCTATTGCTCAAAGAATTTCTGTCCAGATTTACTTCTTACTAAACTGAAGGATAAGTAGATTAAAAAATTCTGCTAGAAAACACTTGCCTGCATCCATCCTTTCCACTCCTCTGTCTGATGACGGTTAAGATAAAGCAAGGATTTTCCAGATGCTGATTTGTCGTTGTGTTTCTTGAAAGAAGTCATTGCTGAAACTATGATCAGAAGACAATACAGAAAGAGGAACAGATCCCGATTGTAGCTCTGTTCAAGGAAAACAATATCAAACAAAACCTTGTTATTTTGAGCTGCACTTGTGGTGTTACAAATATACATCTTATAACTCCGCAATGAGTTGCCATACTTTAAGTATACTCCAGCAATGATGCAGAAATCATATGATGTCCTTCGTTCTAGTCAACTAACAACGCAGATCCTGTACTATACTCTCGATACCAAGAATCATATACAAATCTAAGGGGATGGGAACAAGAAAGCAAAGAAGAAAACAATTTTATCTAGAATGAGTTTGATCCTTGTGGTAAACATGGAAAATTTGAACTTCCAACAAGAACCAATTATAGTAAAGACGACCAAAAATTTACTACAAAGTAGGCCCCCGTTTGGAAAAAGATAATTTTTACTTTTTTTCAAAAAGCTTTTGAAACATTGATGTTCATTTAAACTTGATCAGTTTTTGAAAAAAAATTCTAGTTTCAAAAACTTGTTTGGGCCAGTTTTTGGGTGAAATTTTTCTTCAATTCAGAAAACTTCAACTTTTTTTTCAAGCAACATGCATGTCCAAACACAACTTCAACTTCCAAAAACTATTTTTCAACACAACTTCAAAAACTCCCTTTTTTCAAATTTCAATCAAATCTATGTGCAAACACTAGCTAGGAATGAGTTTACATATTAGCATGCACGTCATATATATGCTAGTACAGCTTAAAAAAAAACAATAAATTAGTTCCACTGGAGCGAAGCATGCTATAGTTTTGATAAAATACTTTGAAACAACATTACGACAAAAGTTACACAGCACAATTTCCACATCCAACAGTTCATTCTTGATATTACCTTCAGCGCTGGATAATGCACAAGAAGAATCCAGAGTAATAAATCATTTAGGCTGAACTGGTTGTGTTTATTTAACACAGAGTCCAGACAACAAGTTACTCTAGATGCACCACAAAGTGCTCATGCGCCATTATCCACAAGGTTTGTCAAAAGCATGATCTAGCAAGTCATATCATGATGTATTATTTAAAAATTAAAAGATTATGAACCTTGGTAGAATCAGCGAAGAAGTTTGTGCGGTCACAGATATAGAAATAAAATAGGATTCCCCCAAATTCGGACCTGTATGATTGAAGGAGAAACATGTTAGTATGAGGGGAAAAATGCATCCTGCATAATCAAAACAACCAAGAGACTCACATTGCCCTTAAAGTTGCTCGATTTTCAAGTAAAAAGGAGTCCTCCATTGTTAAAAACCTATAAAATAAATAAAATATTTCATGAAGAACACATTAAGAAAGTTAAAGGAAAATTCACCAATCTGCACACTGCACTGACCTAACTATATTTGTTTTTATTGATGAACTATACAACTTCGTAGATGCAGATTTTGACAGACCTCCTTCCAGCAAGACAGCTCGATCTTCTTCCTTGATTGTTGCATTTTCCAATTCAACTAGATTATTATCTGAATGACTGCTGTCACAGAGAAGCCAACAATATAAGATAAGAAAACTTATAATGTTGGATAGTACAACTGTTTGTGTATGTTTTTTGTTCAGATAAAACAATCACAGTTGCTTTGAGAAATCAAGTTGCCAAAAGATACTGTTCACTAATGATTAACAAATAGCAGCCATGGCCCAGTATTCATACTTTTTCCTTTTCTTTATCGGATGGAGATCAACCGGGTGGTTATTTCCATGTTGAAATTGAGTGAGTCAAATTAGTGAGTCAGGGGGGTTGGCTTACTTCATGACAAGGATTGAAGCTGTTTAACTTACACTTTAGACGGGAACAACCACTTCTTGTACTCCAACCACTCAGAGTATAACCATGCAACAAGGACGGGGATAAATCCAAGCAAAAATGACACCTGAGACGTGAAAAGGTAAATGCTTCAGTAGATTCTAGGATAAATTTTCCTTAACGAAATAAAGACAAAACAATCAAACCAAATAAAATGATGAATAATGTTCCAACTTGCAGCAGCGCAATGCAGTACATCTTACTCCATAAAAACTAACACGCAAAGTTAATTCCACAACAACCCGATTCTACAAGTTTTGCATCAATAGTATCTTCCATCCTCCAGGAACTGAATCTCCCACTTCCCCGTTTTTCCCTCCCTCTCTCTCTCTCTCTCTCCTCCGTCACCCAAGCAAACTAACCAAAATAGTAAAAGAAAAAGCAGGTTTGTTAGAAATCTGAAGCCATCGCAAGATAAGCCAGTTCCGAAAGAGCGGAAATCCACCACCAGTTTATCCCAATTTCAATGAATTCATTTCATTAGATTAGAGATTTAAAGACAAATAGCATAAATAGAATCTAAAGTGTACTTATCGGAATGACCGTCATCTCTTTTGAATCTCTTGGTCACAATCAACATACTTATTTTCTCCCAGGGCCTTCCCCACCAAGAATAACAGCGGGAATCCAGGGTTATTAAAAGCTATCCCTTCATTGCTTAAAGTGATGAAGAGATGAGAAGCTAGGGGTTATCACTTCATGGGTAAAGCCATGCGCTTCAGAGAAATGTGTGTTTAAAACCATGACGAACAAAGTGATCAAAAGAGAAATAGACAGTTCTTTGAATCTCAACTTTGAGAAGTTGGATAAATATCGGCATAATTACATATCAAATGTTGAAAATAATTAGTTTAATTGCAATTTGAGTATTCTAGTATTTCACTTATGTAAACACAGAGCAGATCAAATCTTTAAAACTATAAAAGTATATAGCGGTTGATAGATGGCACTTTAGAGAAACGTTTTACATTCAGAATTACTACATCGTTTTGATGAAGAACTCAACATCAAATCTTTAACCATCTTATACCGGTTCTAACCACCCTACTGTTTCATCAGCTCTAATAACGACAGATCAGTATGAAATTCCAAGTAATTGCTTCTACTACACGAACAACAACAACAACATGCTGCCACCCTCATCGTATAAACATGACCACTCGCATTTTAATATAATTTCTAAGTTTAACCCCCGTAGCTAGCATATATGAAAACAATGTAGCAGCAAAATCAAAAAGAAAAGAAGAAGGAACCACAGCTTTAAAATCTAACCACTTAATGTACTTTCTACTACTCAAAGACACCAATAATTCGTTTACTGTCAGTTACTAATAAACTCCAACAATAAACATGCTTCTACTCTTTACTGGAATAAAACATAAAAACTCAAAATCTGCTCATCTCAACGCTCTTACATCAAAATTCAGTAAGCTTCTTAACATTTTAACTGACACACTTCTTACAAGTTCAACTCTTCAAACCGGATCCGATCCGACTGAAAAGAAGTCACATTTATTACTACAAAAAAATCACACATTTCAACTCATTAACGGATCCAAATCCAAAACTAAACTTGATTAACTTAAAACAAAAGGATGAACAAAAACATTTTAGTACCTGTCCAGGTGTCAAAGGACCGGAAACTGCCGCCATTTCCCCCCACAAAAAATAATAATAATAATAAGAATGAATATTGAGATCACCGACAAGTGAAATATGATGAAAATCTCGGTAATGAGATTGTGTATTAATTCACATACATTATATGTACGTATAGTGAATAGAAAGGAAGAGATGTATTTTATTTATATAACAGAGAGAAGAATTGTTTGAATTCCCCCTCTCTAAATGGACAGATCTCAAGCAATGAAGATGGGGGTGGGGGGTGGCCGTGAGGGTGGGGTGGGATGGAACGACGTCGTTAGTGTAGTTGGCTTCAGAATTAATTACATGTCTTTGTCCCTTCTTTCTTTTCATACCAACCGTTGATGGTAGCGGTTGTGGTTCTAGGTGGTTGCCCTTTTTCTTACTTTTTTCTTTTTTTGATTTAGTTGCTAGTACATTGTTTTCGTACGCGTTACTAGCTGTTAAGGTTTAAACTTAACAAAAAATTGAATTATCGTTACCAGATTCTATGTACTCTCATGGGATATTTAAATCTTAGGATCTCATTTATCACTTTTTGTTGACGAAGGATAAGGGATAATTAATTAAATTAGATTTGAAATGAGTTTATACATGGCAGGGGCTTTTGATTGGGATAAAATCGCGCGATTTGAAATGAGTTTGTCGCGTTTGAATTAGTAAAGGGATTAGTTTTCTACGGATGCTAGTGTTATTTCTATCCCCGCGGGAGGGTGGATAACAATCTCGGAATAATTAATTCTGAGATAACTTGTTCCCCAACCAAACAACCCCTGAAGATATTAAATAGAGATTTTTTCTCTCTGTTTCTTTTAACAATCACTACCATAATTGCTAAAAAAATTAACGAAATTATTAGTATTAATTGAATAGTTAAAAGTAAATTGGAAAGATTTGAAGGATTTCTTTTCATCTGATCAAGCTTCGGTGGACATGCATACCCGATATTTGAATTATGGGAGGTGCGCACAAGTTGGTCGAATACGACTATTATAAAGAAAATGGAAAAAGCTCCGTAGAGAGAAAATAGTTTTGATTATGTTAGGTATTGATGAGGATCTCATTTTATTATATTATGCATTGAACAATACCTAATTTACTAAACTAGGGATTTGCTGATGGAACTCTGTTACATCATTACTTGGAAAGTTAATTATTCTGATATCAGTTGTAGAACTACTTAATTTTGTTTATCCTCTCGCTTTAAGAAGTTTAATCATGATTGCATTAATAAGCAAGCCAATTAAGCCTTCGTCTCACCTAACCATGTTTAAAAGATAATTACAGTTACAAAATCTTGGTAGATTTGGACTTAACTAGCTAGTTGCATCCCCTTAAATTTTCTAAGATTCAGATTTAACATAACAAGGCTCACGTGGAATAGACAATAATTATAACGATAATTAGCTTAATGCAATGCATATAAGCTCATTTAATTACCATGATTAATCCATACTCAAGTTGCTCAATTGAGTACAAATAAAGCACCAGACTTGTTAGGTGGTTTTAAAGAAACTAAAAGGAGATTTTAAGGTTGTTCATAAAATTCAACAGCCAAGCAACTGACTAAAGATAGTGAGATCTACTAGTAATAAGAAACAAATTTTAAATATTCCTTTAAACAGTACGAAGAATAGTCGGTATCTCCATACAATTGACGCGCAGGTGGGTTTTTTTCTTCTTCCTTCGTTTTTTTTTTTTTTTTTTTTTTTTTTTTTTTTTTTTTTTTGTGGGGGGGGGGGGGGGGGGGTCACCGTTAAGTGGGATTTTGTTTTTATGTTCTAACTTCCAAAGTATACCTTCATATCATTATCAAAAATAGGTAAATATGCTACTAATTAATATTCGAAGTGTTATACCTGTCGGCTGTCACATATGTTTTTTTTTTTTTTTTTCTTCTTCTCATAATACAGTGTATCCTTGTAATCACATCACTATCGTTGAAAAGTAAGAGGTTAAACATCATTAAATTTACGGAAAAGGGTTAGTTTTACTAACACCAATTGTTAATATCTTATTACTAATAGTTATTATCTTTGATGAATATACTTCAGTATTGTAGTACTATCATTTTTAGAAAATCAATTGTTGCTAATAAAATGTCACGTTAGTTAAAAGTGGGTTTAAGTTACAAAATGGGTTAGATTAAATGGGCGGATTATATTAAATAATACATGTGGCCAATCAAATATAAGCGAAAAAATACCATCAAAATTAGGGTGTTAGTTTGAGGTGTATTCTTAAGCCATTATATTTTTGGATTGGATGGAATATTTTTGGATTATGGAGAAATTTTCGGAGCCCATTCATTAGGAGCATTTTGGGCTTTTCCGATTAATATTCGATCTGTCGGCTGTCACGTTTGTTTTTTTTTTTTTTTTCTTCTTCTCATAATACAGTGTATCCTTGTAATCACATCACTATCGTTGTCAAGGTTAAACATCATTAAATTTACGGAATAAAAAGAACCCATCCCCAATTAATTTAACTCGCCCATGCAACCCGACCAAATTCCCTCAAAATTAAATATCACATGCTCTTCTTGATTGCTTCTCAATTCTCGCCACACTTCACTGTTATTAATTGGGTGCAAGTTTGTTCATTGCCAAAGAAGATTTGCCCTGTAACTCAGCCATACAACTATCATTACTGTCAATACAACGTGTGTAATAAAGGTAATTTTTTTTTTTTCTTTTAGTTTTCCCCCTCAAAATATGCATCTATAAGCAACACCAACGATGAGTACAAGGTAATATATGAGTTTAAATGAATGAACTTAGCTATTGAATACGATTTGGGAAACAATCAAGAAGAACAGGTGCTGTTTAATTTTGAGATATTTGGTCGGGTTAATTAATTGGGTCGGGGTGGGTCGGGTTAAATTAATTGGGGATGAGTTCTTTTATTCTAGGCTTGACACGTGTCATTCCGTTAACTTTAAGGGTATATTTGTATCCAAAAGATAACGAGGATATTTAACTCAAAGATAACTACGGGATATTTAGATCTAAAGATAACGAGGGAGTATTTGACCCTTTTCCAATAGTACAAGGGTATATTTGTCCCTTTGTCGTTAAATTTAACAGGTGCTTATTTTTCTTTTAGTTCCACTCTCCATCTTTCTCTTCCGCCATCTTATTTTTTTTTCTTATTGTTAAATTATTTTCGTTCCCAAATCTTGTCATAACTAATTCATATAATGCATATAAATTGTGTTGCCATAAAATAAAGGCCAAACCCATCGACGTACACTACGTATCCACTTCTTTCACTGGGAAAGACCTGCTTAATTGACCCTTGTTCCATTTAGAACTTCAGGTAAGTCTATTCCTATTCCATTTAGACACTTTTCAAGACCGTTATCGAAGAAAACTAATACCAAAAGGCCACCTCATTGCACATCCGACCGGCCCAAAAGCCCCAATTTTTAATGGCCAAAACTCCACGAATTTACAAATTAGTGAATTTACAATTAAAATGAGTTGGCGCGGTTTAATCGAGTTGGACAATTTAAATGAGTCGACACGATTTAATTATTCACTTAATCCATGTAGGAGCTCGACGTGTGTGCTTTTTCAAATACCGATGCAAAAAGTGCCTAAGTGGAATAAATGGCCCACCCAAGTTTAAATGTAACAAGCGGTCACCTTATGCCGCCGGCCGAAAAAGTTTTTACGACACTGAGGTGTTTCATTAAGGGTTTAATAGAATAAAATTACTAAGGTTTTGGTGCAAGCTTGGAGAGTACTATCTCAGCTTGTGAGACTACAAGTGGGAATGCTGATACGAGAAAATTTCACAGGTGATCATTTAAATATTAATCTATTTTGAAAATTACTATTTTTTTTTATTTTACCCGCATTCGATATATACGCCAAGTGAATAAATGCATGACATGTAAATAGACGTTTAGCACTTAATCATAGTTAAGTAACATGCATTCTTACATCATTAAATTATTTTATTATAGTAAATTAATTCGGTTTGGCGTATACACCTGATACAAGTACGTAATAAATATATCCTTAAACTTTGATATAAGAGAATATATAAACAAAAATTATTTTCTAGATCCTTTTCAAAGTTAAGCAATAATACAATGTGGATGATATGATTGGGCGTTAATGGTTTTGTGACACTTTTGAATGCTAATTGTTAATAGTAATACTAATCATCATTCAACATAAATGTCACTCTAACCGGAAAAATATATACTCGTATATATCCGATTAAAATTATATTTTTAATACTTTGCTTAAATGGCATGTCACATCACTTATTTGTGGGTTTACTTTCACTTTCAAAAAATATGAAATCCATTTAACTCACCTACCCGATGCTAATAACCCGAAGAAAGAAAAGTTAAATAAAAAAACAGCATTTAATTTGTGTCACGTGAAAACGTGATCTATAATGTGTGAACTTGAGAAGGGTCATTTGCAGGATTGTCCTTCAAAGGCACTGGTCTTTCCCCTCAAGGCCTCAAATTGTTGGTCTTTAATTTTTGCCTCTTAAATTGTTAGTATTTAATTTTTACCTTTCGTATTAATAATCAATGGTTTCCAGATGCTAATAACTCGAAGAAAGAAAAGTTAAAAAAAAAAAATTAATTTGTGTCACGTGAAAACGTGATCTATAGTGTGAACGAGAAGGGTCATTTGCAGGATTGAAAGGCACTTCTTTCCTACTCAAGGCCTCAAATTGACTTTAATTTTTCCTCTTAAATTGTTAGTATTTAGGCCTTACGGCATAGTTAAGGCAAAATATGCATAGTTAAGGCAAACTATCGCCCAAAATTAGGCCTTTAGTCAAACCTATACCTTAAGGCCTAACTTTTGCCCGAATAGGCCTAATTTCGGGCAAATGTTAGGCCTTAAGGCACAGGTTTCGTGAAAGCCTTGTCTTGCGATTTTTTTTTATTTTTTTTTTTTTGACTTAGTGGGGGTTCGAACCCAGAATCTTGAAGCATTTCCGGCCACTTTTTAAGCAAAGGTTAAAAATTAAAGACCAAAGAATTTGAGAGGCAAAAAAGTAAAGACTAGTGCTTTTGAAGGGAAATCCGCAGAAAAAATGACTTGAGAAGTGTTCGAGTCGGTTTGTTTAGTGGGAGTACTGTTTTTCATAAGCAAGATTACCACTGTCATGAGCTTTTTGATACTATTTGCAAAGTTTTGAGTTAAAATTATAAGATCATGAGTACCTTATATATTCATGTTCATGGATCTCCGATTCAATTAGTTGGAAAGTCTATAATTGCTGAAAAGTTTGCAATTCGACAAATTGTGGAAAAAAGCGATACAAAATGGATGGAGAAAAATTTATATCTTCTCTTATGCTAAAGGTGCGGTAGATATATTGAAGAAATATGTCCAGGCCACTCATAACGTGCATGTAGCTAGCTTGTGAAAATATTTGGAACATGTCTTTATGTCTAGATCAATACGTCTTTGTACAAACTCCTAGAGGTTTAAATTTGTCGCTCATAACTTAGCTAAGTTTTTAATTTCTTTGTTGCATGGTTGTTCTTGGGAGAGAATGTTCCCAATTTGGATTGGAAATGATGTTGTATGCTCCTTCGCACATATCATGTCCTTAGTGAATTAATAACGAAGGTTTCTGCTGAAAAAAAACCACCTTATATATCGAGTACTTTGATAAACATATTTTAATTGGGGAAAAAATGCAAATATGTCATCGAACTATCTGAAATGATTCACACATGCCACTCGTTAATAGTTGGATTCATTTGTACAAACTCCTAGAGGTTTAAATTTGTCGCTCATAACTTGGCTAAATTTTCAATTTCTTTGTTGCATGGTTGTTCTTGGGAGAGAATGGTCCCAAGTTAGATTGTAAATGATGTTGTACACTCCTTCGTACATATCATATCCTTAGTGAATTAATAGATGAAGGTTTCTGTTGAAAAAAAAACACCTTATATATTCAGTACTTTGATAGGCATATTTTAATTGGGGAAAAAACTCAAAGATGTCATCGAACTATCTAAAAGTTCGTTCACTGGCCACGCCACTCGTTGGGGTTCATTTGTACAAACTCCTAGAGGTTTAAATTTGTCGCTCATAACTTGGCTAAATTTTTAATTTCTTTGTTGCATGGTTGTTCTTGGGAGATAATGTTCCCAAGTTGGATTGTAAATGATGTTGTACGCTCCTTCGCACATATCATGTCCTTAGTGAATTAATAGACGAAGGTTTCTGTTGAAAAAAAACACCTTATATATTGAGTACTTTGATAAGCATATTTTAATTGGGGAAGAACTCAAATATGTCATTGAACTATCTGAAATGGTTCACACATGCCACTCCTTAATAGTTGAGTTCATTTATATCATCATCGTGACACATTTGGTTCATTCGTGCCACTAACCACTAACGGAGCCCTACTTCTACCCGATTTTTTCACATTGCATGAACTAACCCTTCATTACTTACCGACCCCAGACCCTCTCACCCCTTTTCACGAGTTGTATATGTGAGTCATTTCGTTAAGTTCAGTGGCATATTTGGGCCTTTTTCCAATCCCTTATAATACCCAAATTTCACTATGAAAAAATATACACATTTCACTATGAAAAAATATACACAGTCTTAATTCACACACTCATATGTACTTTTTCACCTAGCTATACCTCATTAGTGTACTCTCTTTTAAACCCATCTCTTTTTTTCATTAAACAAATTTTATGCGTTTTTTAAAATCTTTTTGAAGAGCCATAATGTATGTGAAAATTGTGAATGACGAATAATAAGATTAGGTTCACAATCCAACTAAATCAGAGAGTATAGTTTTTTCATGTAAAATAATAATGTTATTAGTATAAGAGACAAACTTGTCCTTATAAGTTTGTTACATAAAATTAGAAAATATAGAGGTTTATGTAGGAATATGATTCTAAAAGGTTGAATGTCATGGTAAACAGAAAAATAACATAAGTTAGTATCGTTATCCAAGAGAGTCATGTATTATTAGGGATTGGGAAAAGACTCAAATATACCGTACCACTGAACTTAACGAAATGACTTACATATGCCACTCGTAAAAGGGGCGGAGTCGGCAAGTAATGAAGGGTTTAGATAATATTGTCACGTGGCAAACTCTGGTAGTAGTAGGACTCCGTTAGTGGTTAGTGGCACGAATGAACCAAATGTCTCACAGCGATGACATAAATGAACCCAAGCTATTAAGTAGTGGCATAGATGAGTCATTTCGAATAGTTCATATTTGAACCTTTTCCCTTTAAATTATAAGTACTTTGATAATTAAGCATGTCTTTTTTCCTACCAATGTGTATTCATTTTGATAAGCATGTTTCGCAGAAATATCCCTCGGGTATCTATCATTGGTATAACGCAATACTTAGTGTTGAATGTATGAGAATTTGTTAAGTATTATTAACATGACATTTGAGTTTATGATTCTCATGCATTAAGGTATAATAATTTATGTGTACAAATCGTATAAAACAAGATTAATGAAAGAAGAGTATGACGTGAGAAAGAAAAGTTCCCAACTGACAAGGGTGGTGGCAGATTTTAGCTGATAAAAGAACCTTGATAGTATATATTGGAATAAAAACAAGTGTAATGAGAGCAAAGTCAATGCTCTTTTATTTCTATATGGCTTGCGTTCTTTCTTTCTTAATTTATTTAAAGAAACGATACATTTTTAGACATTGTAAAAAAGACTAACTTCAAACTTCTCAATTTATTTATAATTACATAAGTGTATAGTTACACAAAGATTAACTTCAAACTTCTCAATTTATTTATAATTCCATAAGTGTATAGTTTACACAAAGATTAACTTCAAACTTCTCAATTTATTTATAATTACATAAGTCTATAGTTACACAAATGTTATATACACGTTTAAGATAATAAATTTTAAGACTACTTTTAACATATGATATAGAAAGAGAATCGAGGGGTCTACATGCATGAGTGTTCAGGTATTCCGTCAATCTAAATATTTATTTCTTAAACTTTATGCCTTCAGCTAGTAAAGTGATAGGAAGAGGATGAACTTTGAACTATATATGGTGCAATCATATATTGGGAAAGTTACACATTTGATCGCTAAATAAAGATAGTTACAACCACTAGTTATATATACAAAACTTATATACTCCACTAGTTATTAAAGTATTTGTATTATATGCATATACATTATAGAAAGAGTTTATATTTGTCGCCTATTATTTAAGTGAACGGTTATGCTTGAATGTAACTTTTTTTATTTATTCGTCAAAAACAAAAACTCCAAGACGATAATGCGAAAGTGGACAGTACTATAGATAGAGAATGACGTTCCGTTGTATTTATAGCACAACAATAGTAGTGCCTACCCAGCTGGATTGGACCGCGAAACGAGGTATCACTACTAATTTGAGAAAGGACTTGATGGATACCTATACACCATGTGTCAAAATTTGGCCCAGAACAATGAATTGTTCTGTTCCCTAATGTATCTAATGAGAGTTGAACATAAATTCAGAAGTTGCCATTTGCAACAAGTGGCTATTTAAATCAACTAAGAACGAGCCCTTATTATTTTTGCACCTATCTTTTAGCTTTGAAGATACAAATCAACAAGTTTCTTTTTTTATAATAATAATTTTCTCTCTTGGTTCCACAAGGAGTCCTTTTTCTTTTAATTTTTTCCCCTAGTCTATGAGATGGGTGGTTCTCCAGTAGTTGTGCAATCACAAGTACAAGGTGAGCTTAGCTTCTTGTCTCATGATCCGTTTTCGAATTATCAAGTACTCCAGTTTCTATGGTTATCTGTATGTATATATGTCAAGCAAATTAAAATTATATAGACTTACCAAAAAGGTGCTAAATTACACACGTTTGGCTCTCGTTTCTTTATGGGTTTACCTTCATTTCTTCTGGTAGCAGTTGTATCTTTTTGCTATTTCTCACTACTAAAAAATTCACTAGTTTTCCATTGAAAAGTCTTTAGTGGCTATTTCCACTTAACGTCGGTGGGAAATCTATATAGTTGTGTTTTTACACGAAAAAATCAGGAAGGTTTTCAGCATTTCAACGGAACCTGTTTCTATCATGTGTTTTTTCAGTGAGCTGGTTTGGTGAGAATGAGGTGGAAAAAATTATGTTTTATAACACAAATTTCTCACTAAATGTCGGTGGTAAACCTTTGCCTGTAGTAGTGTTTGTTCCTCTTAGAACTGTATTTGGTTTAATTTCACTGTACCAGCACACTATAACGGGGTCTCGAAAAATAAGTAATTTCTGCTGGGCCTTTATCCTTTTTTTTAGGTTCATTAGGCTTCTTATTAGTTGAAACTTCCAGTTATCTTGGTAGAAATTTGATATCTTTTTTTCCGCCTCAAGCAAATCGTTTTTTTCCCACAAGGAATCGTGATGTCTTTCTATGGAATTGCGGGTCTCTTTATTAGCTCTTATTTGTGGTGCACAATTTCCTGGAATGTAGGTAGTGGTTATGATCGATTCGATGGAAAGGAAGGTTAACTATGAAATTATAAACTACTAAGTACTTGTTTTGTTATAGTACATAGGAAAGTTCAGTTACTTTAGTAAAATATAACGTAAAGTTTATTTGTGACTTAATTGTTATAGGGTAAAATTTATTTGTAATTTTGAGCATAGCACACGTAGTTGAGTTACTTTAGTGAGTTAAAAAAATGTTCTCCGATTTTACTATTATAATAATGAGTAACTTAGCGACTTTAAAGTTATAATGAGTAAAGTTACTTGATAAATCAGATTGTTTTCACTTTACTGCTATAACAGACAATGTTTAATGACCATACATTGAAATTAACCACATGCACAAAAGACTGAAAATTGAACCTTTTTATCTGTTCTGCTTGGTCATTTATTATGGGATTTTATTGCACAGCAGGTGACGAATCTAAAAAGGAACATATCACCTCTCAGAATGGATCTGAAATTAAAGCTCCAGCTTTCATTCAGAACAAATGGTGGATCCAAATGGTCATTTATTCAACATTTGTTCTATCTGGCCAAGCTATAGGTACACTCTTAGGCAGATTATATTTTGACAAAGGAGGAAATAGCAAATGGTTAGCCACATTAGTACAAACTATAGGCTTCCCAGTTCTCATCCCTTTCCTCTTTATCACATCAACAAAAACTAATAAAGTTAATGAAATAAAAAAACCATCTTTCTTAGTTGTTGCTTCATTTTACACTTTACTAGGGTTATTCATAGCTGGAACTTGCATGTTATACACAATAGGTTTACAATACCTCCCTGTCACAACTTATTCACTGATTTGTGCTAGTCAATTGGCATTCAATGCCCTTTTCTCCTTCTTCCTAAATAAACAAAAATTCACCCCTTATATAGTGAACTCATTAGTAATTCTCACCGCATCCTCTTCCCTTCTTGTTCTCCAGAACGACGATTCTGGAGTCCAGTCCAATAAAACGTCTACAAAAAAATATATATTCGGGTTTTTGTCCACCGTTGCAGCATCTGCTGGCACTGCATTGCTGCTCTCTATTACACAACTCGCTCTTCAAAAAATCTTTAAGAGGGAGAGTTTTCGTTTAATCATAGAAATGTCAGTTTATCAGTCATTAGTGTCAACATTGGCAATATTAATAGGGCTTTTCGCTAGTGGGGAGTGGAAAAAATTGGACAAAGAAATGAACGAGTATAAATTAGGGAAAATTCGATATCTTTTAAATCTGATTGGAACAGCTATTTCTTGGCAAGCTTTCACAGTTGGTTCAATAGGGCTGATTTTCAAAGTGTCTTCATTATTTTCAAATGTGATAAGTATTTTAGGTCTGCCTGTGGCTCCTGTTTTGGCTGTGATTCTTCTTCATGACAAGTTGACTGGTATCAAAGTGATGTCAATGTTGTTGGCTATATGGGGTTTTGTGTCATATATGTATCAGCATTACCTTGGCGATTTGAGACAAGAGTGCAACAAGGACTCAATTAGTGGAGCTCTCTGAAGTTTCTAGATCTCATTGAAAGAAGTTAAATTTGTAAATTAAATAGTATAAAATTTCGTGTATATATATTGTTCATAAAGATCATAACTTTTTTCACTCTCATGTTGTGTTATATGCACTTTTTGGACGAATATGTATTATTCCATATATGCAGTGTATCGGTTCGAAATTTACACCTGAATTTGCGACTGGACAAAATTCGAGACATAAAGATATTGGCCTTAGGGTGTTCAAAAACCAACTCAAATCAAATCAAACCAATGTAAGAAATTAGACCTCTATTTTGGTAATTTGATTAGCATGGTTTTTAGATTAAAAAAAAATTGATAATATTTATTGTGGTTTGATATTAAACATAAAAAGTTCGAACTACACCGATACACACACTCTAAGTAATAATATAATATAATTTTTAAACTGTTTTCATTCTTGTTAATATTCTTTTTGTAATGATGTGTATACATAATCATAATATTTGCACGAGATATACTGTTTATGCATGACTACTCTAGAGGAATTATATTTGTTCTTGTATTTATGTTCTTTATTTCAATGGGTTTGCGCTTAGAATCTTAGTACAGGTTTGTACTAATTCTGATATTTGCCACGCTATTAATAAAGATATGAATGTAAGGTTTCAATTTCTTAGTCAAGTTAGTTTTAATTAGACGGCATTGAAAATCCAACTCATAAGGTAAAAAATAAGAAGTCCAATAGTTTTGCACCTTTTAGATTTACGTACTTCTTTTTATTTTAAAAAATGTCAAACTGCTTCTTTTTCATAATTAACATGAAGTTCAAGAAGAACAAAAAAAACAACAACAACAACAACAACAAGAGCAGCCGATTATGGTTAGGGAATTCACGTTTTAGGGTTCCTAACTAGATAAACAAATTCACACGGATAAAAAAATAAAGACATAATATCAAACTCTGTACTAAAATCATCAGATCCTTGGTTGTTTATCTTGGTTGTTTCATACGGACGGAAAAAAATTTCGGCGGTTTTCATTTTTTCTCTGATAATCCTTGCTTGCGTAAATATTGTATAATATGTGTATCATTAGTGTGTATACACACACACACATTATATGTTAATTATATATTTATTATACACAAATTACACAATTCTATACGTATGATACATTTTTTATACATACACAACAATGATATAGTTTATATACATACGCTAAAATTAGTTGAAAAATGGAATTATTTTGAAAAGGCTAAAAAATATCTGTTAAGATTCTCGGGTAATCGGGTGTCAATAGTTTCACCGGCATGGCTATTCGTGTTCCTTTCCCATTAAGAATCCCAATAATTAACACCTTCAAAATCATTTTAAAGATGGCCATATTGGGCCGAGTCTCATCACGGGCCTACGTCCTCAACAGATCATTTTTTGAAAAATTTAGGGCAATTCGCAGAATTGCCCTTTTTTTGGGGTGGTCTTTAAATTTTGCCCCTCATATTTGAAATCTTTAAAATTTGCCCTTCGGCTAACACCCATAGGTTTCAGGTTCGAACCCACGCGCGTGTAAAATTTTAAAAAAAAATCGCAAGGCGAGTTTAAATTTCGCTATGGACCCGCATACTTTTGTTAAGGAATTACAAAAGTTATCTAGGACCGCATACTTATGCCTAATGTGGGCGACTTGGCATAAGTATGATCCCAGCATAACTTTGATAATTCCTTCACAGTTATCTTGGTCCGATAAAAGTTTATGGATAAAGTGGATCCATGCCTACTATGTCAAAGAGTAGGATTTGACCAATTTAACGTTATGCTTGGCAGGACATATTGGATGGTTAGACAAATTATTGGTTCTTGGAGAATCCTGGAGCAAGTGCATACTTCTTCAACCCGGAAAAAGCTTGATTCGAACTAAATTCTTGCAATTATTAGGTAATCTGAAAGAGTCAACCGAAAATTTATGGTGTTTCAACATGCCACTCGACCAAAATATATTTCACAATGTGATTGTGCTTACATGGAAGATCACGATTGCTAATAGGATCATACAATGGGGCTTGAGTGTAGAACCAATTTGTGTTATGTGCAAGTGTTGTGATGAAGAAAGTTTGCCCATTAAAAGTATGCCCCCACCGCATAACTTTGTGAAGGAATTATCAAAGTTATGCGGACCCGGCATACTTATGCCTTATGGGCGACTTGGCATAAAGTATGCGGATCCGCATAACTTTGATAATTCCTTCACAAAGTTATGCCGGTCCGGCATAAAAGTTTATGGATAAAGTGGATCCATGCCTACTATGTCAAAGAGTAGGATTTGACCAATTTAACAAAGGTTGGCAGACATATTGGATGGTTAGACAAATTATTGGTTCTTGGAGAATCCTGGAGCAAGTGCATACTTCTTCTCAACCTGGAAAAAGCTTGATTCGAACTAAATTCTTGCAATTATTAGGTAATCCTGAAAGAGTCAACTGAAAATTTATGGTGTTTCAACATGCCACTCGACCAAAATATATTTCACAATGTGATTGTGCTTACATGGAAGACTGCTGACTGCTAATAGGATCATACAATGGGGCTTGAGTGTAGAACCAATTTGTGTTATGTGCAAGTGTTGTGATGAAGAAAGTTTGCCCATTAAAAGTATGCCCCCACCGGCATAATTTGTGAAGAAATTATCAAAGTTATGGACCGCATACTTATGCCAAGTCCGCCCATAAGGTATGAGTATGCCGGGTTCGGCATAAAATTTGTAATTCCTTAACAAAAAGTATCGCGTCCGGCATACACGCGATTCAACCCTTGTCTTGCGATTTTTTTTTTTTAATTTTTGCTTGAGCGAGGGTTCGAAAACTCGAACTCGCGAAGGGCAAAAATTAAAGACCAAAGAATATGAGGGGCATAATTTAAAGACCACAAATATGAGGGGCAAAATTTAAAGACCACCCCAAAAGAAGGGCACTCCGCGCAAAAAATTGAAAAATTTACTTGTCATAACTACCTATAAGACTTATTTATGAATAATAACTACCTTATTTTTTATTTAATTTTGGTAGCTTTACTTTTTCAAAATTACATTCCATAACTGATCCAATAACTTTCAAAAATACATATACCCCTCTCTATTCTCCCTTACTACACATTTAAAATTTTTCATCTTATCCAAACCCTAAAAAAAATTCTCTCCTCTCCTCTCCTTCCCCTCACTGCCGCCTCTCTCTCTTTCTCTTTTTCTCTATCTCCGCCTCTCCTCTCCTTCCCTCACTTACCCTCCCTCCCTCCTCCATCTCCACCACCAACGCCACCGTCAGCACCACCACCACCACTTTATCCCCCCCCAACCCCAACCCACTTTCTCGTATATGCACAGTTTGTTTTGTTTGTGAAATTAATATTTATCGGAGAAGGGGTCAAATACGATCAATGCTATAAGGATCTTCGCGACATCAGAATAACGATTCTTGGACTATAGCAAATATGTTTCATATCTCTATTTGTCCCGGCCTTGCACCGCAACTCCTTTTAAATCCAAAAGCACTTGCCAATGATAAAGGACTATGCTAAAGATTACGTCCTTAAGTTTAAGGGAATTACTTAATGGAGAAAACAGAAATGCATCTTCATGAAAGAGTCTTGATGGAGAGCTAAAACATGTTTTATTACACTATTAATAGTTCCTTTGAATTGTATTTCGCAGTATTTCAATCTATTCATCTTTTTTTGGTGTAAATATAGTGAACGTTCCAAACATAGAGCCTATTTTTTACTCCACTTTATTTTCACGATTTTTGTATTTTGTTGTATTTCAATGTATTCATCTTTTTTTTGTGTAAATATAGTGAAAGCCTGTTTTTACAACTATTCCAAATATAAAGCCTGTTTTTACTCCATTTTATTTTCACAATTTTTATCTTTTGCTGTATTTCAATGTATTCATCTTTTTTTGGTGTAATTATAGTGAATGTTCCGATGGGACATTTGTAAACAATGATATACAACCGCTGGGACATTTATATTTCGCTGTATTTCAAAACGACGAAATACAGTTGCTGGTGTATTTACATGTAATTAAAAAAATTGAAATACAACCGAATCCAGCAAAAACTATGTATTCTGGGAGACATTTGTATTTTTGAAAAATTATCGTGCTGATTTTTTTTTGAATTCAAAAAGTTTGGAATGGAGTAATTTGGAGAGAGAAACGTGAGCTGTTATGGAATTTCAGCTGTTATGCGTGATACATGGTTGATTTAATTTGACTTACCATTTAAAATGAAAGAAGAGAATAACGTTCCATAAATACAACCTATTTTTATTAAGCCGGGATTTTGTATTTCCGTGTATTTCAAAAATACGAAATACAACCGAATACAACAAAAACTAGCTACGGTTTGTAAATATAGAAAAAGTAGCTATAAATTGTTAGAAGCTATTAAAAGGTAGCTATTTATGTAAGTTTCACTCATTTTTTTGTGCGGAGTGCCCTTCAAATGCACTGCTCTTTAATTTTTATCCCTCAAATGGTTGGTCTTTAATTTTTGTCCTTGGCCTAAAACTCATAGGTTCCGGGTTTGAATCCCTGCTCAGTAAAAAATTTTAAAAAAATTCACCAGGTAGAACTTGAATTCGCAAGGCAGAATTTCGTAGAGCAGAGTTTTGTCCAAACAAACTCTACCTATATATATATATATATTAGGCAGAGTTTGAAACTCTGCCTGAAGCAGGTAAAATTTTGCCTGCAAGCCTAAGTTTGCTATTAAACACTGCCTTGCGATTTTTTTTTTTTTTACTGAGCCGAAATTCGAACTCCAAACCTCATGGTATTAGCCGAAGGGCAATTCCTACGAATTGCCCTTCACCAATTCATTAAAGAACTTGATCGATCTGTTGAGGGCAATTCACAGGAATGCCCTTACTTTGGGGTGGTCTTTAATTTTTGCCCAGCAAATTGGTGGTCTTTAATTTTTGCCCTTCGCCTAATAACATGAGGTTTGGGGTTCAAATCCCGGCTTAGTCAAAAAAAAAAAAAAAAAAATATCGCAAGGCAGAGTTTTGTAGGAAAGTTAGGCCTATTTGGGCCAAAGTTAGGCCTTAGGCAGAATTTTGAATGCAAAACTTTACCTGCTGGCATAGTTTTGCAAGCCAAAGTTAGGCCACAGGCATAGTTTTGCGAGCCAAAGTTAGGCCTCAGGCATAGTTTTGCAAGCCATCAGGCATAATTTGCTTGCAAACTCTACCTGCATGCAAAGTTTTGCAAGCCAAAGTTAGGCCTCAGACATAGTTTTGCAAGCCATCAGGCATAGTTTGCTTGCAAACTCTACCTCAAGGCAGAGTTTACCTTCAGGCATAAGACAAACTGTGCCCACTGCCTAGCAAATCTAAACCTTTGCCTTGCGATTTTTTATTTTTATTTTTGTCTGAGCAGGAGGTCGGATCCGAAACCCATGAATTTTTAGGCAAAAGACAAAAACTAAAGGGAAAATAACATAGACTACCAACTTAAGACTCTTTATCACAAAATATAATGATACTTTTCCTTATTTACGGAACGTAACGACAATTTACGAAATATGACGGATTTGGGCTTTAGTACTGTACCACGTTTTGGGCTTTAGTACCGCACCACGATTTTGGGCTTTGGCAGTTCACTTAGCCCAACTGTGAATGCAATTTTTCTCTTCCTCCTCTGCAATATTCCCTCTCTACTCTTAACCCACTATCTCATACAAATTTTCTCTCTCTCTCTCTCTCTAATTTGTTTGCAATGTTGATGTAAATGTGTGTGATTCTCCATTCCATTTTCCTCTGTTTCGTTCCATTTCACCATTAGTAAAGGTAATCTAGGGTTTACAATTCCTTTAGTTTTGATCATATATTGTTGT
The DNA here is from genome assembly GCF_029784015.1 of Lycium ferocissimum. Taxonomy (NCBI): domain Eukaryota; kingdom Viridiplantae; phylum Streptophyta; class Magnoliopsida; order Solanales; family Solanaceae; genus Lycium; species Lycium ferocissimum. The sequence goes on along the minus strand of NC_081343.1, from coordinate 50,050,995 downwards.
GGTAGTTTCAATCATATAGTTTCAATCATCTATTGTTGTGTTAGTTTCGAATATTTATTGATGTGTTTCTATCTTCATTTCAATCAATTTCATCTTGTTCAGTCAATTTGGACGGTTTATTTAGGGTTTCTACTTTGTATTTCCAGTTTTTTTGTGTGCGCATGTGTGTGATTATCCATTCTATTTTCCTCTGTTTCGTTCCATTTCATGATTAGTAAAGGTAATCTAGGGTTTACAATTCCGTTAGTTTCGATCATATATTGTTGTATTAGTTTCAATCATATCCGTGGGTATAAGTTGCTTGCAAATATCGCTTGGGATAAAGTCGACTATGTGCTCATACCGATTAATGTAGGCCAGAAACATCATTGGGTGCTGGCTGTTTTATCTATACAAAGCAGGTGTCTTTATGTCTATGATTCACTCCCGGGAGGTGCAGCGCACACTCGTGCGGTTAGAGAAATTGTTCAAAAACTGGCAAAAATGATACCACTCTTCTTTAACAGTACTGGATTTTATGGCAAAAGGGATGATGTAGACTGGAAGAATAACATAGAATACATTGAGAAGGGTGTTTCTGATCCTTTGGATTATGTCTTCGTGGAGAATTTGCCAGAACAAGATCCGGAATCAAAGTACGTATATTTATTCTATGAAATATGGTCTTTTGCAATTTTTAACATCTCGTTGATAGTTTTCATACATAAAAAATTCTTTTCTCATACATTCCATCATCATTTTCTTTCTTTTTCGATCATCATCTTCACCGTAGTGATTGTGGAGTCTATGTATGTGCATTTGCTGAATATATCAGCCAAGGCATCTTGGAAATCCCAAAGGACGAGTTCGATCATCATCTTCACCGTAGTAGGTATGGTGCCCTACTGTGGGATTATGCAAGGCAAATTTTGCCCCTCATATTGAAATCTTTAAATTTCGCAGGATGCTGGAGCTATTAGTGAGTGTGAAGCCCACCGGATTGGTTACCGAAATTAGGTGGGCCAAGAATTCGCAAGGAACCGGGGCATACTTTTAGTCCCCCTAAGGGGGAAAAATATACCGAGACCTAAACGAAAAGTGAAAAATTAGTTTTTAGAGTTACTAGTTTGTAGTGTTTGATGTAAAAACATAGTTTGTTGGTTATGACTGGGTATGATACATTTTGTCGGGATCTATCTTAAGTTTTTGCTTGTTTTGTTATGCAAATATTGTAACTCATCTTGCTATGAATCTTTGAGTGGTTATGATACATTTTGTTGGGATCTATCTTAAGTTTTTGGTTCGAACTGTTTTGTTATGCAAATATTGTAACTCATCTTGCTATGAATCTTTGAGTTTATTAATCATATTTGATACGTCTTTCATACAATTTGGTTTGAGAGGCGTTTTGAATCGTGTAGCTGCTCTTGCTTCAGGTTCTGCAGATTGTAAGAAATGCCAAATTGAAAATAATGTAATGTGAGCTCTGACATATTTACCACAATACATTAGCCTGTTAAATACCATTTTTTTGCACGGATTGCCCTTCGTTTGCCCCTCAAATTTGTGGTCTTTAAATTTTGCCCTTCATATTTGTGGTCTTTAAATTTTGCCCTTTGCTTGGAAAGATGAGCGAATACATGAAGTTCTGGGTTCGAACCCCCGCTCAGGCATAAAATAAAAAAATAATTTCGCAAGGCAGAACTGGGGAGTGTATGCCGGATCCAGCATACAATCTTTAAGAAAAAGTTAAAGTTATGCCGGATCCGCATAACTAAATGCCCCCTCAAGACATGGCATACTTTTAGTTAAACATAACTAAAAGTCTGCCGGAGGGGGCATACAAAATTTAAACTTTGCCTTATAAGGCAAACTTTTTTTTTTTTTGGTTGAAAGTCTATTTTATTCCATCCAAAAAACTTTTACAGCACAAAGTTAAAGCTGACCTTCAACTGTACATGGTAAAATTCCTACTCACTAACTTGTATAAGTCAAACTAGGAGCAACTATTACATTAAAAAAAAAAAAAAACCAGTTTCAATCAACTACACTTAGCTAGGGATAGCAATTCATAGCAGCAAGAGCTCTCTGCCATTTGAAGTTGTTCCTGCCTTGGATGTGAATATGTTGTGCAATCTCTCTGCAAAGTCTATCGGAAGAAACCGAGTATTTTGAAATCCGAGTAGGTTCCTTTCTCTCCAAACCAATGCCACTTTACCAAAAATGCAAAACAAGTAATGGAGCAAAGCCTCGATTTGTGTCTAGCAATGTGTGAGATCCATTTGATTTCATTTTGCCAGCCCCCTATTCTTCTAGTGTACCCCGACCATACCAACAATCTGTACCACAGTCCTTTTGTGATGGAGCATTCAAAATAAAGATGGGAAAATGTTTCTTGGGTCTGCCACAGAAGATGCAATCGTGGGCACTTGAATGCCAAATTTCGAAGTCTATCAACAATTGCTAACTACTTTGTATTGCCAGTGCAAAGTGTGAATTTGTATCCGGGATGGACATTTGGTTGCAAGATAATACTTTTCCATGTAACTTTGGTTTATATGCTTGAAAAAATACATATATATGCTTCAAGGCAAAGTTTGCCCATAAGGCATAAGTATGCCCCCATCGGCATAAGTTTGGTAAATCCTTAACAAGTTTATGCCGATGGGGCATACTTTTAAAGAGGCAAACTTTTATGCCGGATCCGGCATAAACTTGTGAAGGAATTATCAAAGTTATGCCGGAACCGGCATACTTATGCCAAGTCTGCCCATAAGGCATAAGTAATTCCTTCACAAGTGTATGCCGATGGGGGCATAGCGAAATTTAAACTTTGCCTTGCGAATTTTTTTTTAAAATTTTGACTGTGTGGGGGTTCGAACCTGAAACCCATGGGATTTAGCGAAGGGCAAAATTTAAAAATTTCATATATGAAGGGCAAAATTTAAAGACCACCCCAAAAGAAGGGCAATTCTGCGAATTGCCCGTTAAATACATTATTCATACAGTAACCATACATATTGCAGACAAACTATAAGATTTTATTATAGCCAACCAAACCAAACACGTAATGTTGATAACCAAATTCATATCAACTTTTCAACATTATTATTATTAAAATTGTACTCAGTTTCTACTCTTACTAAAAAAAAAAAAAAAAAAACAGAGTTTATACTGTCATTAAAAAAATATCACCGCCATAACATTGTCGACTATTTAATTTCCCTTTGGAATATTGCTACAAGTCTTCTTATTGTGGCCTTCTGTACCACATCTGCTGCATGTCACTGTTGATTTCTTAAATTTCCCCTCGTGGAATGGTTTCATTCGTTTGGTAGCTGGCCTTCCTGGTGGTCTTTTACCATCTGGTGGCAACACAATCTCTTCTTTTACATGCCTCGGTATATCCCATGTACTTTCACATGGAAGAGGCACAACTGGTATTGCATATGTATCGAGGAAATTCTTATTGCTGTAGTAGGCAGAGGTATATTCCGCTCCATGTTGGTGCCTATACACTATAGCAGCCATAGCATGCCCGCAAGGTATCTCATCCAGTTGAAATCTTCCACAAGTACACGTCCTAGCTCGAAGACACACTGTGAACCTCTTAACACCATCAATCACTGTATGTAGAAATTCAGTGAAGCTCGTACCTGCAATCAAAATTACATTTGTACAAGTAATTCAGAAATTATACACTAAACATACAACATATATACACATATTATAGAGTTTTCATACATATGACGGTAAAAAAAGAAGGATACAAGTTAACAGAAGGATTATCTTACAGTCATACGGTGTGATAATACCCCATTCTTGTTGATAATTTCTTGATACTTTTTAGTAAGATCTGTGAATGTATTCTTTGCTTCTTCATTGTGCGTCGCATTCCATCTTTCAACCAGGCCTCCTCATGAAATCCAATAATTTTGCCACCGGCAATTCCCTAGCATTTTCGTAGCATTGTTTATAGATTCAGCTATGTTTGAAGTCTGTGTCCATGTTCTTTTTACTGTTGCATGTATCCGTGTCCATTTATGATAACCAATCTCAAACAAGTATCTCCTCAGCTTCCTATCTATTTTGGTCACCCTTCCCATGCATTCATTAAACTCTTGGAGGGTGTATGCCTTAGCCATTGCATAGTATAATTTCCTCATCTGCTCTTTGTTTCTGTGGCATTGCTTAATTAAATTGTTCCACAAATGCCAAATACAGGCATAATGAGGCAGCCCAGGGTACACTGCTGCACTCGCATTCCATATACTTTCATGCCTGTCCGACACAAAGCACATGTTCTCCCTCTCACCAAAAGCTTCCCTGAACCGCTCAAAGAACCATGTCCAAGATGAATCATTTTCGGAATCAACTATACCATATGCAAGCGGCAGTATACTACCTGTTTCCATACACAAATAATACAATCAGTTATAAACTTTTTTTTTTTTAAAAAAAGAAGATAAAAAACAAACCTCCTGGATCCAATGTACAAGCAATTAGCATAGTCCCCTTGTAAGTTGATTTAAGATGGGTTCCGTCAACCACCACTATAGGTCTGCAATACTCCCATCCTCTAATACAAGCTTCCAGTGCTACAAAGGTATACAAGAAACGGTCTTCCTCTGTTTTTTCCAATCTTACAACCGATCCCGGATATGTCTTCTGTAAAATGTATAAGTAGGTCAGAAGTTTATCGTACGAGTCGGCTCGGATCCTCGCAACATAATCATTGCCTTTTGCTTCGCTCTATAAGCTTGCATGTAGGTCAATGTTACACCATGTTGTTTCCTCATGTCCCTAGATATATCCTTGGGTGTGTATATTGTTTTTGGATCTTCATACTTATCCATTATAATAATGCTGACGACATTGGAAGTTGCTTCGACGTTGTTCATAAATCTATCCTTTAACAAGCATGTGTGCACATCACAGAAATTCCTAATCTTGAAAAGCCTTGACTCATTTAGACTTGAGGCCTTTAAACACCATGAACAATTGTCACCTAGGGGCATACGAGATGATAGCTATTGATGAAGAAGTACACATCAGAAACATTGAAAATATACCTTTTTATACATACATCATAATTTTTATACATACACCCACCTATATTCTATATGTGATTTACATACATACATGCTTCATACATTTTTTATTTATCTACAATAAACAATAATATTTGTTCGTACCTTTTTTGTACCGTACCTTTTCACCCGAAATTGAAATCGCTTCATAAAGGCATATTGCCTCATACAATCGCATTAGTGTTTCTTTATCCTTGTAAATTCTTTTTCCGCAACAAATTCATGTCGAGGGTCGCTTATTATTTCGTTTCCACAACTATCCAACAACTCAACATGTTCACTTGAAGCCATATCAATCTGTTCAATAATATTTCCCATGTATGAAGATTGAATCTCTCGACCCCTATTTATTGAACTGGAACTGCTTTCACCATCATGATGGAATTCAATTCCCTCCATTTCACTATCCTCCAATGTGATACATAAAGGAAACCCCATCAAGAAATCTTTGTACTCTTTTTTTGATCTAAATATACCCAAACACCCATGTCGTTGTGTATGATCATTGGTGGGCATCGATCACTAGCAATGTATTTAATAATCATGGTTTGGACCGTGGTATCTATCCCGGTTGAGTGAACAATTGTAGAAATCAATCCATTATAGTTCGAATTTGAATCGTACTGGATTCCTTCAATTTTGAATTCTACATATCGACCTGTTACACGAAGTTGAGCTATACTTTAAACCAAAATTCATACATACTAAAATAGACAAAATTTGTCTGAACCAAATTAGTTCCACACTACAGACTCTACCTAGTATACAGAGTTCATACAACTTTCAACCAAAATCCGTACATACTCCAATAGACAATTTTTTCCTGAACAAAATCAGTTCCACATACAGAATCTACCTAGTATACGGAGTTCATACAACTTTTCAACCAAAATCCATACATACTCCAATAGACAAATTTTCTGAACAAAATCGGTTCCAC
>NC_081343.1:49970888-50044886 GCF_029784015.1 Lycium ferocissimum | reverse complement strand
GAGATAAAGGAAACTAATTTTTTGGAGGTTCGTATTTATATTCAACGGAGAAAGAAAGGTTTGTTATTTCTTATGTTCACTTTTGGTCAAAATTATATGAAGTGGACAGGACTTCATTGAGAACTATTAAAACGAAGTGTTTTTTTATTTTTATTTTTTTTATTTGAGTTTTGGAGGTGTGGAGTTGTTTTATTTTATAAGAATATCATATCAACAATTTTTTCATGCCACAAAATCCACTATTGATTTTCATGTACTACATATCAGTTTTTTTCACATTTTTTGTTGTGCTTGAAGCATGTTTGACAAGGAAAGACTTCCTAAATAAAAGAAGGGAGACCTAGCTCTTTATTGTGGTGTTAACTTCATCCTGAAAAAAATGTAAAATTCCAGCATATACTAAGAAGTTAAGGTAGCTATTATGAATTAATAGCGAAATAAAGTTGAAAGTATTCTACCTCCCTTCACAATTATAAGGGACGAGATAAAATAAAGCCAAGTTCATTTCACAAACCTCAAATTCACTGTATTATCGTACATACAAGAATAAAATTGACATTTATTTCACAGTTACTTAATTTTTTTAATTCAGTGATCATACCACTCATGATAATTATTTATGACATTCAATCTCTTCATATCCACTCATGAATTTCTTCGCGACAAGTATTGAAAAAGAATTAGGTACTATATACATTTTGCTTGCGATGAAATTTCAGTATTGATATAAAGACATAATAGTTATATTTGTACGTCGTAAAGCTGGGGGTTTTGTGATCATATGCACATGACACCTGAATGTTTTAGATGACAATTCTAATGAAAAGATTTATATTTATGATTTTTTAATATATAATCTTAGTTTGATATCCATTTACATATATTTTTTCCTCTTCAATCTCAACTAAACTTGAAAAATTACTTTCACGTATTCACTAATGTCTTTTATAACTGCGCGAAACAGGGACATATTCACTGATCACATATGAAGTGAATCGCAAAATCATGTTATAACCATTGCGGATAGGATATTGAGTTACTAAATAATAGTACCACCTGATTTATGGAAGAGCTTTCAAATGAATATTTGATAGGTTTTGTGTTACTACATAATTAATAGTGTGACCCATTGCTTTATCTAGTCGTCAGATAGTGAAAAGAACGGTATCTATGAGACAATCAAGAAATTACAACACAACCACTTGAATGGTACTCACTACTCACTCCATAGTGATGTTTAGACAACGAGATTCAACTTGTTTAACTTTTTACGTCAATTCGGACATCAAATCTTTAAAATTATTGTGACGCATAATCTAATATTTAAAAATCATATAAAGAGTATTATAAATACCTATTTCCTTTAGTTAAACATAAGCAAAAATATAAGATTTAAAAAAAAAAAAAGTAGCGAAAAAATTGTTTGTTTTTTTTCTCAATTATTAGGGGTGTTATTCTTCTTTTGGACCACAATCGGCGTTTGGCCATAGATTTCAAATGTTTTTCACTCTATTTGAAATTTATAAAATTAGAGTTACTTTGAAGAAGAGGTGTGTTTGGTTATATTGCAAGAATATTTGGAATAATTCTCATGCTTGAATATAATTAAATACAACTTCCATTTTCCCTTTCTCTTCCCGATCTCCCAATTTAATGGAACTTTTTTTTTTAAAAAAAAAAATTACGTTACATATGGCCTAAAGTTTTTGAATTAAACGATCGAGCTTTTTTTACACACTATCATAACTTGCCCTTCGTACTCATTCTCACACTCGCAACGCATTAATTAAAAATCACATATGAAGTGAATCGCAAAATCATGTTATAACCATTGCGGATAGGCTATTGAGTAACTAAATAATAGTACCACCTGATTTATGGAAGAGCTTTCAAATGAATATTTGATAGGTTTTGTGTTACTACATAATAGTGTCACCCATTGCTTTATCTAGTCGTCAGATAGTGAAAAGAAGGGTGTCTCTGAGACAATCAAGAAATTACGACACAGCCACTTGAATGGTACTCACTACTCACTCCATAGTGATGTTTAGACAACGAGATTCAACTTGTTTAACTTTTTACGTCAATTCGGACATCAATTCTTTAAAATTATTGTGACGCATAATCTAATATTTAAAAATCATATAAAGAGCATTATAAATACCTATTTCCTTTAGTTAAACATAAGCAAAAATATAAGATTTAAAAAATAAAATAAAAAGTAGCGAAAAAATTGTTTTTTTTTTTCTCAATTATTAAGGGTGTTATTCTTCTTTTGGACCACAATAGGCGTTTGGCCATAGATTTCAAATGTTTTTCACTCTATTTGAAATTTATGAAATTAGAGTTTCTTTGAAGAAGAGGTGTGTTTGGTTATATTGCAAGAATCTATATATAATATAAAGCTAGGGATAAGGGAGGTGATGTGGCACGCCTCTAAAGCCAAGAATGACATTTATCTTTTTTCTCCTTTTTTTGGCCTTTTTCTTCCCAATTCCTCCTTTTTTTGCATTTTCTTCTAATATATTTCTCTATTTAATCCAATTGTAAGAATTAAAGTCATTAAAATCTAATAATTATAACTCCTACATTTCACCCGTTCATGAACGGATTTCATTTCCTATTTATTTTTCTATTCTAATGTTTCCTATAACTGATTCTCTCCCTATTCCCCACTAATTAATGGTCCCTAAACATCTTCCATCTACTTATAATAATCCCTATCATGTGAAGCTTTTGTCATTTTAGCGTACGAAGGGTGAGAAAGAAAATGAAGAAAAGGCTAATCAACGCATCCTATGGTTGCTTTCACGGATAAGAATCATGGTTGGCAAAGCTGCAAAGAATCTAAGGGTAGGAATGTTTCTTTTAATTTTCTAAATTATACTCCTTTCGTTTTAATTTATGTAGTTTTTTTCTATTTTTTCGAGAGTCAATTATTTTAGTAATTTTTGATTGTAGCTATATTGTATTGTTTTAACTCAAAAATTATACAGAAAGTACTACAAGTTGCATTTCTTTTCATGTTAATACGATGAAAAAATACATATTAATATTAAAATGTTGATAGAAGTTTACACAGTTTAAAATGTTTGAGTGGCATCTTTTGGTCCTCTGAAAGTCAATTTGACTTTGAAGCTAACTTGTACTAGATTAATTCAATATTTTAAAATTAAAACTTATATATTCAAAAACTATACAAGAAGTACTACAAGTTGCATTTCTTCTCATGTCAATACGATGAAAAAGTACATTTTAAAATGTTGATCAAATTACATAGATTGAAACTCGAAAAGGGAAAAGTGTCACATAAATTACGACTGAGAAAGTAGATGTCTTTGTTTTGATATACTCAGCAAAATTTGTTTATTTTCTATTTATGAAGAGTTGTTTGTGCTTTACAACCTATCACGACCAACAAAATCACAATGCCAAATTATCTACCAAGGTATGATTACTTAAACTGTAAAAATACTTTCTCATTTTTTTTTGGGTCACTTTAAAGTTACAAAATCTGATATCAAGTGTTAAAGGTGAAAAATCCATTTAAGCTTTCAAGAGTAAGTAAAAACTTCTTATAAGTAAACTCCTGATTGTGCTTGTAGGGATGAAGAAGAAAGCTGAGATAGAGGAAGATAGAAAAGTAGAGACAATTGAGCAAATTCAGAAGAAGATGGTGTAGAGTCTATGATTAAATTATTATTACAGTAATTTTTTCTCTTTGGCTTTCCCTCCCTCTTCCTTAGTTTCTCTATTTATATATTCTATTGAAGAACTTAAAAAACGCTTTTTAAAATTCTTTTAATTACACCTCCCAGCTTCCTCTTTTTTCTTAAAGTTGTATTTTGAATAATCGGACGAGAGGACAGGAAAGGCAAATCAGAAGGCTGGGAAAGAGAAACCCGATACTAAGACATTCTCTTATTTTTTTTCTTTTCTTATATATATAAACACACGCGTATTTTGTTATGTTTAGTTGTAGTTGGTTCTTGTATTATTTTTATTATAGTAGATTTTGCTACTATTTTAAAAAATTTGCTACATGATGGAATAAATTGAAATGCTATTTAATAGTAACAACATATTTTAATTTTTATAGAGAGTTTTCTTATAATGCTGAAAATTCATTTCTTTCACCTTGTGAGTTGTGACTAGCATAGAGAAGATTACTCACTCCATTTGGAATATATTTTTGTATTTGGTTGTATTAAAAAAGTTATTTTTTCAAACGAGACGTTTATCAAAATTAAGATTGTAATTGATAAATGTAACTTCTATCTTAATTGCTATTAATAAATCTTGTGTCTTTGGTTTTATAACTCATAAAAATGTTTATTTAATGTATAATAGATCATAGTAAACAGATGTAATAATAAGATATAGCGTGAAAGCTCAAAAGCCTTTATTAAGAAATCATTGTATGCATGAGAATTAAGTACTCCGATAAAAGAGAGGAAATTAAAACGAAAAATAATATTTACTACTTAATACAATAAATTGCAGTTTCAATATATAACCTCTTTTTCCATTAACTTCATCACCCATCCACCCTAAATTTTATTTCTGCTTTGTCCCTATGAAAGGCATGTACTTAAAAAGAGTAAAGAATTTTTATTTTGTATACGGGAAGAAGATGGAAGAACAAATTAAAGATCTACTCTTCTTTGCCACTGACACTACTCCTTTCATTAAAATAAGTAAATATAATCTATAGAACTAATTTTTGTATGTATATATTTTGAAAATTTTGTGCAGCTAACTGGAAAAAATATTGATATCGGATAGTTTATAAAATTTAATTCAGATCCATATATATAGTAGATATTTAATAAATTCTTTAATTTTATTCATAACCGCGCGAAGCGCGGATAAATTCACTCGTAGTTGGAATAATGCTCATGCTTGAATATAATTAAATACAACTTCCATTTTCCCTTTCTCTTCCCGATCTCCCAATTTAATGGGACTTTTTTTTTTTTTTAAATTACGTTACGTATGGCCTGAAGTTTTTGAATTAAACGATCGAGCTTTTTTTACACACTATCATAACTTGCCCTTCGTACTCATTCTCACACTCGCAACGCATTAATTAAAAATCACATATGAAGTGAATCGCAAAATCATGTTATAACCATTGCGGATAGGATATTGAGTAACTAAATAATAGTACCACCTGATTTATGGAAGAGCTTTCAAATGAATATTTGATAGGTTTTGTGTTACTACATAATAGTGTCACCCATTGCTTTATCTAGTCGTCAGATAGTGAAAAGAAGGGTGTCTATTAGACAATCAAGAAATTACAACACAGCCACTTGAATGGTACTCACTACTCACTCCATAGTTATGTTTAGGCAACGAGATTCAATTTGTTTAACTTTTTACGTCAATTCAGACATCAATTTTTTAAAATTATCGTGACGCATAATCTAATATTTAAAAATCATATAAAGGGTATTATAAATACTTATTTTCTTTAGTTAAACATAAGCAAAAATATAAGATTTTAAAAAAAAAAAAGTAGAGAAAAAATTGTTTGTTTTTTTTTTCAATTATTAAGGGTGTTATTCTTCTTTTGGACCACAATAGGCGTTTGGCCATAGATTTCAAATGTTTTTCACTCTATTTGAAATTTATGAAATTAGAGTTACGTTGAAGAAGAGGTGTATTTGGTTATATTGCAAAGAATATTTAGAATAATGCTTATGCTTGAATATAATTAAATACAACTTTCAAAGTGAAAAGTGAGTTAGAAAATAAGTTATAAGCTGTTTTCCAATTTTAAAATACGACTTCAAGTTTGACTTAAAATTTTCATGTCCCTACACTGATTATCAAATAACAGAAAATAATTATTTCAGGAAAAAATAATACTATTTTTATGGCTAAACGGGTCCTAAATTTGGTCATTTTCTGAGTGATACGTATGTTTCCGATGTCTTTGCAAAAGCAATCACTGAGCTGGCTATTTTTATGTTAATATAATTGTAGTGATTTGAACTTTTGGGAATTGGGCAATTTGCCAAGTGTTTTTGTTTGTCGATGGTGGATTCACTACTGTCCACTTCATTCACTTCCGTAATAAAGTGCTCATCTTCTTTTCTCAAAGTTATTTCTTTTTCATAGCCCCAACCTATCCACCTAGTTTCTTGAAATCCTACCAAGATTCTTCTCAATAAAAACAAAAAAACAAAAATAAATTAAAGAAAATTCGTTGTTTATAGCCGTCCCATGAAAAACTTAATTTGATCCAGGATTTAACATGACGGATACAATAGTTAAAGAATTTAATATTAAGCTTCTCATATCAAAATTATAAATTTAAATATAGTACTAATATTTATTAAATTTTATTATACGTTATATAGAAATATTTATTCGCGTTAGAAAAACTGAATTTAGATAACGAAACCTGCATCAACCACTACATCCATGACAATGATTTCTAAAATTAATCTGTTGTGATGCGTGTACAATATTTCAGTATAGTCATGTGCTAGATGAGTGGCTAGAGCATGTAGAGCCTGATCGTTCACTAACGCCACCAATTAACATATCAGTAATAAAGAATTATGGTGATATGGATAAAAAAAAATCATTTTTAGTTAAAATTTTTGGGTTTAAACCATAAAGATTAAAAATATTCAAAAAAATATGTTTTTATTTAATGCATTGCATGTTGTGATATCCGAATTAATCAGAATTTTAAAGCAAATAATGACCCTCCGATAAAAAATTATAATGTTACCATCAGCAAAAAGATTACTTGTAACCAACTTTAGAATCTTTTCAAGATACACTTCCATGAGATTCCTTCGTGCTTGGGCCCCACAACGTACTAACTTTTAGACTTTTCCTTACTTGGGCTTTACCTCCTATTCCAGTGGGGTCATCGGCACGATTGACCTTCAAAGGCACTGATCTTTCATTTTAGTCCCACAAATTGTTGGTCCTTACCTTTTGTACTCCGCATAATATCTCGAGGTTTTAGATTCGAATCATTATTTAGTAAAAAAAAAAAAAAAAATTACAAGGCAGAGGTTTGTAGTAAAATTAGGCCTATTTAGGCAGAGGTTTGCCTTAAGGCAAACTTTTACCCAAATTACGCCTTAAGGCATACCTCTGCCTTAAGGCCTAACTTTTCGGGCAAAGTTAGACCTATTCAGGCATAGGTCTGACTAACTTTATCCGAATAGACCTAACTTTGGCCCGAATAGACCTAACTTTACTACAAACTTTGCCTTGCGATTTTTTTTACTAAGCCGGGATTCGAACCCCAAACCTCATGGTATTAGGTAAAAGGCAAAAATTAAAGACCACCAATTTGAGGGACAAAAATTAAAGACCACCCCAAAATAAGGGCATTCCTGTGAAGTGCCCTTTTATTTTTTGGTAGAAGGATCTTTTCTTTGTTGATAGCTGTAGGAATCATAATATTTTCGGGAATCTTAGCCCCCGTTTGGCCATAAAAATTATTTACTTTATTCCGGAATTTTTTTTCACTTTTTTCCGAAATCAGCGTTTGGCCGTGAAAATTCCGAATACAACTTGAAGTTATATTCCGGAATACCAAAAACTCAAAAAACTTGTTTTTAAAAAAAGTTTCACTTTTTTCACTTTTTTACAATTACATTTTACCAAAAACTACAATTTCAAAAACTATGGCCAAACACAACTCCAACTCCAACTCCAAAATTTCAAAAAAAAAAAAAAAAAAAGTGAATTTTTTTTTTGTATCTATAGACAAACTGGGCCTTAGTAGCTCAATTGGTTGACTATTCACCTTATTGGTGAGGGTTTGATTTCCACCTTATAATTCTCTCTCCCATTTCTCCTTAGAAAAAAGATAATAATAATAATAAAAAAAAATCAGAATAACATTTCACTGGTTAATTATATGGCTCGGTATTTAACATTTATTTTATTAAATGAAAGCCATTAATTTATTTTGAAAATGAAGAACCACTTTACTCTATGGCTGATTTATGCAAATATTCCTTTTAAGGCTATTATTTAGATTTTATTCATAGTTTTAAATGTTTTGGAAGTACAGTATAATCCTTAAAAATTATTTTTTCAGTAACGTTAGATTTGGTCGTAATATTTGTTCATATTGTCTTAAATTATATATAAAATATTAAATTATCGTCTAAAATTTGCAATAACTGGCAAACAATTTTAGATCGTTCTAACATTTTCAGTTTATTCAAAAGAGATGTTTAAATAATATTCCAAAAAATCCAGAACTTACAAGAAAAAATAATAAGTACACCATTTATTAAACAGGTGCCCCATAAAAGGATAGTCGACAGATTTTTTGACCTTTTTTACTTAAATATATGAAACTCACTACAATATTTTTCATAACCAAAAAATATCAACTTTTTCAAGGTATTATAGAAGATTAGGAGAAACCAAGGTGATCATCTTCCATAATACTTAAGGCAAAGTTTTCTAGCTTTTTGATTACATGAATTTAATTATTGTTTTTTGTGAAAATTAGTTAAATTGAATTATCTTTTGGTTACAAATGAAATAATAGTCTAGTGACTTTAATATAATAAAGAAAAACTTTTATTCGGGATATTCAAATGTTTAAACTATATATTAAAAAAAAAAAAAAAAAAAGGCACTTGAAAGTATCAAATGAAGACACACACAAACACTGTAGGCATTGTAGAGTCTGTTTCGGCCAAACTTTTAAAACTTGATTATTTTGAGAAACAATTTTGTTAGATAGCTTTTCTAAAATGTAATTTTGAGAGAAACAGGTTTTTTTTTAAACAATCCATTTGAGAATTGTTTGATGTACTTGAGTAATCTTTTCAAAAAATGTTTTGGAGTGTCACTTTACGAAAGAAAAAAAAGACAATATTGATATTCATTTTACATATAGTATCACTTAAATAGAGAAATAATTTTCAATTTTTTTGTATGAAATACTTTAATTAAGTTAGACATAAATAACTAAATAAATATAAAATATATAATAACATTTTTTAATTAATATAAATATAGTTAAAAGAAAAAAAGATAAACGGAGAAGAGAGCTTGTTTATATTTGAGAAATATCGTAACATCTTTCCAACTTTTTAAATATTTATTTCATGAATATATTTGTTCTTTTCAACATTCATATGAATGGCTTAGCTCATTTGGTAGTAGATGAAATATCATTTTCCGTTCCTCACCTGCTAGTCCTTTTAGTGATGCCCAACTTGCTTCTGTCTTCATTAAATCCGTTCCCACTATATGCGTTTTAAACCAAGAAAAAAAACATAGTTGCATGCGTTATCCACACTCTATGAAATTCTTCACAAGCTAGCAACAGAACTGACACCTTGCATGATTTAAAATCGTTTCGTCAAACAGCATTTAAATTTTGGAATAATTGCACATCTTACTGCACTACCCTCTCTCTTTTTATCATATAAAAAAACACTTGACCTCATGACAGAGAAATATATGAGATGATTTGCCTTGAGTCAAGGGCTGTCATGTGACGCTGTTTCGTCAATTTTTGTTACTAGACGCACATATATACATGATAAATAAAACTAAAATAGAAGGTAGAAATATTAAAAGGACACTACTTATAAATGTGGTTGCGCACTGGCTTAGTGTTTAGGCGCTCCAACTTCATGGGAGAGGGCGCAGGTTCAAACCCGCTTAGCTTAGCCTCATTTTTTGCTCTCTTACAATTTAAATCCTAGCACTGTGGGCACAATTTGTCAAAAAGTTTTTGACTCATAGCCTTAAAAACCTCTATATTGATTTATTCACTTGTTCATTACTTTACACGGTGACACCGCTAATGAAATATCCTGCGTATGCTACTGTTTGCTATTATCAAGGGTATGAATTAATTAAAAATGTAACGAATAGCAAAATGAAGCAATTTCTAATTAAGAAATAAAGGTAAAATTCTGGTCGGCAGATCAACTGATGATTCAAGTCTAAAAGAGTTTTAACCTTAAAAGATTCTTCATTAACTGGCTAGTTTCTTTAAATTGTGCAGTTAATATTTAGATTCTCCAATCTAATTATCACTTGACATGCAACTTCTAAAGGAAAACGAAAAATAACTTTTCTTAGGGAGACGATTTTGGTCCGTGTCACCTCACAGTTGGAGAAATGTTTTTAAAAATTATTTCAATTAAGTCGTTAAAAGATGTATATTGGCCAGCAAAAAGAGAAAAATGTTCAACTTGAAAGAAGTAGTACTATGCCAGAAATGAACAGCTTAGTCAAAGAAATCGGTGTGACATAATTGCTACGTACGGAAAACGTAGTTCCTAACCAAACTATTCATGACAAGTCACCCTCGGAAAAAATTGAGGGGTTACTTGTCATCTGTGAGTGAGCCTGTGACCAGTATTTCTTACAAATTTTTGCCGATTGTTCTTTTTTGATAGCTATTCAGTACTAGTGTTTTGAGCAAATTAAATTTTTAAGAGAAACGTTAAATCACGGTCTAAAATATTATAAGTGCGTAATTTTAAAAGTTAGATGAAGTCTAATATTTTGTCTGTTGACTAAGTAATATATGAGCAAAACATTAGACTCTAGTCTAACGTTGTCAAGAAAGGTAATTTCCCAGAGCTATATTTTCATAACTTGTAGAAATAGGAGCAAAATCTAAATGATTGACTTAATCAAGGGACATTTGCGCAAATCAACCCTATTTCTTGGAGTTTACTCCTATTGCAAGCAATTTTAGCCAACATTGCGTTGCAAGTTGAGCTTTTGTCTAGTCAAAGCTGAGATAGCATTTCCTCTCGAAAATTTTCTCCTCTCGAAAATTTTCTTACTGTTTAAGTTTTATCTTTGTTTTCTTTCTCTTAGTTCTGTGCTCTTCCTATTTTACACACATTAAAACTTTAGTTTGCACTTTATTCGTTGTTTTATTCTTCTTAGTGGTATGCAATTAAAGCTTTTTAAATTTGCACTTTAAGTTTGTTATATTTAAATGTTTGTTCACAAATGTATGCATCATTTAAAAAAAAAAAAAAAATTGTCCTTATCCTTTAACTTTTTTATGATTTGTCTGATGATGCATGCACTATTTTTATTTTATTTACAACACATCCAACGTTTTTGTATTTTTTTGAGGAGAAAAATAGGTATCATACTATTAAGGGCATTGTATCACAATATCATGTCTACAATTATTTGACTGGTACATAGTATCGTTTGCTACCTCTCTATTCTGGCTCTGCGTTATCTTTTAACTCTTCTTCTTTTAATCAATAAACATAATTTTCCAGGATTTATTAGTTGAAGACTATGATACGATCCTTGCTTTAAGGAGATCACTTACCCACGAATAGACGGGTATTAGGTGTGAAATTTGGTGAATATTTATAAGAAACTGAATGCCAGTTTTTAAATAACAATTTATCGAGATTCATAAAGCTGAAAAAGTCAGCGAGGTGAATTAGAATATTTAAAAAACATATTCCATGATCTTGTAAACTAAAGGGTACCAATTAAATAAGTGGGGACATATATTATTGAGCAAATCGAAAAAAGGAGATGAGTCACATATATAGCGCATAATATAAAACAATGATACACACATTAATGAGCAAATCATTAAGAAGCAACTTTATCGAGGGGAATACCTTTATAAAAAATGGATGGTCTTTAGTTTTTTCCCTCATAACAAACAGTTTTTCGGAGTGCATAAGTTTATATTTTCGCATCATAATATCGCACAAGTTATGCCCTACGCGATTCTAAACATAAGTTTGATTTTAAAGGGCAATTAGTGCAATTTCTTTATTTTTCATCTCGTGTTCAATACCCATTTTAGGACCCCAATTAATATGAATAACCACACTCGTAAAGTCTATTAAAGAGAAAAGCGCTCCATTTCATAATTTTTTTTATTCCCACAACTCCAACCTTTGGTGGTGCAAATGAAAGCAAACTAATATAATAAGGAAGCACGGTGTAGAAAAGGAAATGTTGGTACTTATAGTAAACAATTGTCTTTTTGCTTCTATAAGTTATACTAATTGGGTGTCCTTCACTGAATAAGAGAAGATAGCGGCTCTCCAACTTTTAAGGCGTACGTTACCATGGAAGGAGCTCACGAAAAGCTGTTGCATCTCAAATGTCAGTTACTCTTCTTCTTCTTTTTAGTTATCCTTTGTATAGTCTATATTAAATTAGGCATGTACACGTGTATATTTCTTAAACAAAATTGGACTTTCACAGATTTTGAGATTTTGGGTAGTGTTTTTCATGTGTTTATACCCTCCACAGTTCAACCTTTAATTCACAGAAAAATCCTATCACGAAGTAGCTGAAAAGTTTAGGTTGTAATTCTTTGTACATGTAAATTTTTTTCCTCGGACGTTTTTATTGCCATCTCCGGCTGATAATAAGAGTAATTAAAGATCAACGAGAGAGAGAAAAGACAGAGTGAGTGCTCAATTACTTGATCAGTGTGAAGTAAGATTTTTTTTTTAGTGCACCGACTGTCCTTTTTATAGGGTACTTCACTAAGGGTAAAAATTCATTAGCATAGGTTATAAGCTCGAATTTGAGATTTCTAGTTGGACGAGGGAAAAAAAATTAACCATCCCACCACACCCTCCATGAAATTTCTGTTTCTCAAATTATGGCAGAAATGTTCAGTTTTCTCCCTCTCCTTCGGAACCTGACTGTACTTGTTTTCTTGTACAAATAAAATACTACTGTACTTGTTTTCTTGTATATATATTATTATTATTATTATTATTATTTATTAGGAGTATTGGATAAGCATTCTGAATAGATCAAGTGATCTTTATCGATAGTCCAAATTTTTTAATCTATTCATTCAAATATGCTCTTTGTTCTTTGGCTTACCAAGAATTAATTCAGTATTATTTTTAACACTCTGTATCGAATAGAACATTATATTTTATTTAAAGAATTGAATTTAGTATTCGGAAGTTAGGTAAAGAGTACCAAAAGTTTTATTCTTCGTGGTACCAACTGCTGATGTAATGTATTCAAAAGGAATTACCTTATATAAAGTTTTATTCTTTTCGATACTAAATGCTGATGTAATATATTGAAATATATTTGATTTATATACATCAACAATATAAATGTATTTGTATATAGGTAAAGGTTAGAGCATATTTTTAAGATTATTATTAAAATATTTGTTCTAGATTATCTTAACCTGATAATGTAAACAAGATGCACATTGGTATGTACAATTTACTGGAAAAAGGACAATTGTCTTGAGATGAAGAAAATATGGATAGATGCTTGATGCCATATGATTCCGAATTGTTTCACTTTAGTACTCTCTTTTTCTTAAACTTATGACACCAGTTAAATCTTCAAATCTGAAATGGTTTAGAGGAATAAGAGGGCTTCAATTAAACAGTACTACGCTACAATTCTAAACCCTGATATTATAGTGCAGATTTTGTCCATTAGGTTGTCCTTATGGACTGTAAGTTACTCCTATTAATATCAAGACTAATGATTAAGGAATAAGGAAGTATATAGACAAGATTGTTTGTTCACAAGCATTACAAGCCATTGTTTATTGAAATCTCTCTGTTTTTGCCCTGTTTCATTTGGCAGTTGAAGAAGCAGAAGGATCAGAGTCATCTGACAATGCAAAAACAAGCAGCCTTCAATCAAGTAAATTTATACTATGGTTCCAAATATTTATCTTCACATTTTTTGCTCTAGCTGGCCAAGCAGCTGGCATTCTATTGGGCAGAGTATACTATGAACAAGGTGGCCAAAGTAGATGGATTGCTACATTGGCACAAACTGCTGGATTCCCAATTCTTCTGCCTTTCATTTTCTATCCTTCAACCAAAAATCACAGTGAAGAAAATGAACTTAGCATTCACAAGCCTTCTTTATTAATTAGCGTTTCGGTTTACATCTTCCTTGGTTTATTTCAAGTAGCAAACTCTATGTTATATACTGTTGGTGTACAGTATCTTCCGGC
Source organism: Lycium ferocissimum (assembly GCF_029784015.1). Lineage (NCBI taxonomy): Eukaryota > Viridiplantae > Streptophyta > Magnoliopsida > Solanales > Solanaceae > Lycium > Lycium ferocissimum. Next base: position 50,030,914 of record NC_081343.1, on the reverse strand, counting down.
CTCTACCTATTCCCTAATCTCCGGTTCACAATTGGCATTCAACGCGCTCACTTCGTTCCTCCTCAACGGACAAAAGATAACCCCGATTATACTGAACTCCGTCGTGCTTCTCTCCTTTTCATCCTCTGCCATTATTTTCCAGAACGAGACGGGTGTTAGCGGAGAAATATCTCAGAAATCTCTGTTAATAGGATTTGCAGCTACCACTTTCGGGTCTCTAGGCTATGCCTTGCAGTTCTCGTTAACAGAACTCGTGTTCCAAAAGGTCTTCAAGAATGGCAGTTTAAATGTCGTCATGAAAATGTCGTTTTTTATCGGTCTTTTCGTGACAATTGCTTCTTTAACGGGGCTTTTTGCGAGCGGTCATTGGAGGAATTTGGAGAAGGAAATGGGAGAGTACAGAACAGGGAAATCGTCGTATATTATAAATTTGGTTTGTACGGCCATTTCTTGGCAGTTATATGCTGTTGGTTCAATTGGATTGGTATTCAAGGCTTCTTCTTTGTTCTCTAATGTGATCATCAATTTAGGAAGTTCAGTTGCGCCTATTTTTGCTATGGTATTCTTGAAAGATAGGATGACTGGGTTGAAGGTTTTCGCACTCTTGTTGGGATTATGGGGATATGTATCCTACATCTATCAACACTATCTTGATGATATAGAGGCAAAAGCAGGTGAAGTTAAATCCTCAACTGAGGATGATGATTTTTAAGTATCTCTCGTTCAGCTTTTATTATTATTTAGATTGATAGCTCAATATGTAAATATAGCTTATTATTTGATCATGTAAATTTGATGATTTCCGTGTTAGTTCAATATGTAATGTTAAAAAATTATTGTATATTGAGTATTCTTTCACATGAATGGATGAACTTGTACTGCTGTTTGTATATTGGATTGATATATTTGGGGATCTTTTGTTCTTGATATATTCTTTCCTTTCTCTTGTTTTATCCTTTTCTGTTTCTATTTTTATCTGCAATGGAGAAGGCAAAACAATTGTATTGAATTCCTAAATCAAATCAATAAAGTACTACGGAGTAGTATTTTTGTGTTAGGTTTATCACTTATCTATAGTTGTAATCTCTAATAAGAAAAAACTGTATAACTTGTCGTAATTCACTTCAGAATCTTCTTCGAACCACAAAAAGTAAAATAAAAATTGTAGGATCTTTCTAGATACAACTCCATTAGATTCCTTCGTGCTTGGGACCCATGGTACTGTCATTTTCAGACTTTTTCTATACTTGAACTGTGGCTCCAGATCCTATTCCAGCCTTGGGATCTTTTCTTTGTTGATGTCCAGAGCCTGTTTGGCTAAGCGTTAGGAGGCTAAAAGTTTTTTAAGTTTTTTTTTTTTTTTTTTTTTTTTTTTGTGAAAATTGGAGGTGTTTGACCAATTAGTAAAAGTTTTTTTAAGTAGAAACAGAAACAATTTTTCAGCAATTTCTCTGTGGTTGGAAAGCAGTTAAAAATTTATGCTTCTCGAAGAAAGCATAAGCAGAAGCAAGAATTTTCTTCAAAATAAAAATATTTCTATCATAAATGCATATTTACATATAGCAACTCATTTTGATTCTTAATGATATCTCAATCATACATTTAAATGTTCCAAATAAAATTAGAGTTACTTCAATTCATGTTACAGTTAACAAGTCGTATTTTTATATATTTTAAATTTTATACTGCAGATATAATTCATTTCTTGTCCGAAAAAAGAAGTTTATTTTTCTTTTAATCTTCAAGCAGCCATATTACTGTTTTTGTACTTAAGAGAATGACAAAATTATTTTATTAAATGTCATTTTGGTTGAGGTTTTTAGTTTATTTAATCATCATGTTGATATTATGTCAATCTTTTATTATTTTTATTTATCTATGTATTATATTGATTCAAAATTTTAATATGTACTTTCAAAATTTTAATTAAATAACAGTAAAAACTTAATTAAAATATTTCATGATAGAAATTTAATATAATTTCTCTCTATAAAATAATCTTAATAGTAAACTTTCATTGATACTTGTCATTTTTGGTAATTTGACACTCAAAAACACTTTTTAAAAAAGATTAGTCAAACACAATCTGATTATCAAAAGCACTCAAAAGCACTTTTCAAGTGAATTATAGCCTGTTTGGCCAGGTTTCTAAAATCATCTTATCTTGAAAAGTGTTTTTTTATAAAAGTGCTTTCAAAACAGTACTTTTGGTGAGAACTAGTTTGTGTTTAATCAATTAATTTAAAACACACATTTGAGCATCAATTAGTATTTGACCAAGCTTTTAAATAGTGCTTATAAGTGTATTTTTCTCAAAAGTATTTTTTAAAAATGTACTTCTGCGGAAAAACTAATTTTTTTAGCTTTTGAAAAACAGCTTTTGGTACTCCTCAAAAACACTTATTTCCTCCAAAAGAAGGCCAAACACCTCACTTTACTAAAATAAGCACTTTTTGAGAAAAACCAGTCTCTATAAACGCGCAGTTGGACGTTATTCCCATCAATATTAGTAAAAAATATTAGATAATATTATTTGTATTTTTTTTTTTGTGAGTTACAAAAATATTACTATAATGAAAGATGGCATCTACTTAAGACTTCTTTGGAATTAATGTTCTGGGTATTTATGTTTTTTTTCTTTCTCCCCAAAAACATGTTACGACTAAGATAATCCAATGTTACGTTAGCTCAATACTCTTATTCTAGTTTCTAAGACCAAACTTATAAGGTAATCTAAAATTACCTATGCCTATTAGAATCACTACTAAAAACAAGCTATTTACCTACACGGGTTACCGAGGGACAAATTTGATGTCACTATTCCGAGTTACTTTGCCACGGCGTCCCTCGGAAAAGTCAAATATTTTAATTTTTAATTATTTTTTAAAGATACGGGGACGGGACTCGGTAAATTATTTGACTTTTTTAAAGTCAACATTTAATTGACTATCACAGGGACTCTATCGGTACATAATAAAAAACAAATTAAAATTTCCGAGAGAGACCCTCGGTAATATAAATATAAATATTTTTTGAATTTCTTTTTTCTGTGCTAGGGGACACCATCAGTATGTTAATAAAAAATAAATGAAAATTAAATAAAATATACAGAGGAGTCTCTCGATAGAGTGAATATAATTATTTTGAGTTTTCTTTTTGAAATTACCGGGATGTCTCTTGGTAAATTAAATATGTAAAATTGATTATTTAATAAATAATTATTTTATATTTTTTAAATAAAAAATAGCGATGGTGTCAATTGGTAAGTCCCTCGGCAATTGTTTAAAGTTTTTTTTTTTCTTTTTTCAGTTATATTACATTTCTAGACTTATCATAAGAAAATTAACTAGTACCACTTATTTATTGTCTTAGTAAAAGTGTATAGTGATAGCACTCTAAAGAATGTTATAAGTGATAAGTTTAAAAAGTCATAGTATAAATAGAAGTGTTCTTAGTGGCATCCTTAATAAAAGTTAATGATTGTTTAGCTTATAAATTGACAATGGTTAAAGTGTGTTGTATTAGAAGTATTGTTTAGTAATGTTAGTGATTGATAAGTCTATTATATAATAATTCTAGTAAGTAGAAGTATATTAGTGGTATTCTTAAGTATCTTGATTGATTAACTTATAAATCGATAATTACACTAAGTAGTCTATAATGCGTGAGTGGTATTTTTAAGAAATATCATTGATTGATTAACCTATCGTCAATAATTACGGTACGTGAAATTGTATTTGTGATATTAATCTATTATGTTACAACTACTTAATATGTAGAATGATTATTAAAGATCTGTAACAAAGTCTTAATATCATTAAAATGTCGATTGAAAAAATTATACAAAGATGGCGACTCATCGTTTCCTGTATTTAATTATCGCTACCATTACGACATCTCCCGTCATTATCAATTATTGTCACGCCTACCATTATTAGCTGTCTCTCACAACCACTGCCATTATCAATTACTATAATCAACGTACAATGCCACTAGTCACTATTTACAATCATCACCACCAACCACCATTTTTACAACACACCATCGTTCATGACTACCTGCAATCACCACAATCAGTCACCACTATATATCGTCTATCACCGTCATCCTTCACCACTATGTATCGTCAATCACCGTCGTCATTTACCAACATTATTAGCTATCACTATCAATCACCACCACCAACTACTACCAGCATTCATTACCACCACTAGCTACTACCACACCAATGCCACCGTTGTAGCCACCATCTTGGTTGACACCTACAAGACCACCTCTAGTATTGCCACCACACATGACCTTCATATAATATTTTAAAAATATTTTATTGATAACATATTAGATTCATTTTGTATTGTATTAAATTTCATACTAATTTTTTTTAAAATAAAGACATATTTTACACATTCGGATATTGTAAAGCAACTTGTCTTAACTCTTAATAATGTAGTATTCGAACCTTAACACAATATCTTAGTATTCATATGTGTATTTAGATTCGGACATATAATTCTTAATGCATATCTTAAATATTAAGATATGCGTTTAGATTTTGACGTCTTAATTTTCATATAAACAAATGAGGCCTTAGTTATTTTGAGAAAACAATATTATGAAAAAAATTGTATAAGTTTAGTCATTCTTGATTTGTTTGGAGATAATTTGGTTTGACATTCCCAAACAAAATTTTATTTTCACTCTTTTATAATAAATTCATCTTTTATTAAAACAATCTCAATTTTGTCTTCACAAATATATAATATATCTTTTGTTAAGTTAAAATTTTATTCAACTACAGATTCGATCTAAAATAGGCTAATTTGAGTTATCAATTTGTTTAAAGTAAATTGTTTTGCAAGTTTTCTACAAAATTTGATGGTTATTATCTAAATTTAATATTTTTATTTACTTATTATCTCAAAGATTATAAATAGTTTAATACCCCCTCCGTTTCAATTTATGTGAACTTATTTTTTATTAGTCCATGCTAAAAAGAATGATCTCGTTGTATAATTAGAAACAATTTACCTTTATGCAATGATTTATAGCCACATAAAATATATGTGACTCATTTAACATCACAAGTTTAAAAGCTTTCTCTATTTTTTAAAATTTCATATAAAATCAAATGGTTCACATAAATTGAAACGGAGAGAGTATATACATTCCATTACACATCCCCATTTGTGTTAAAAAAAAAAAAAATTAAAAAACTAAAGCTAGAATAAAAAGAAACTTAGGCGCTAGAGCGAAAAAGTTGGGGAAAAAAACAACGGCGGGAACTTAGGCGCCATTTATTTTAGCTAAAAGAAAAAATGAGCACTTTTAACCTAATCATTCCATTTCCCCCGAACAAACATTCGGAGGCAAAATTCATTCACGGGACTACGAGAGAATGAGGACTACGTAGAATCATTTGTCTTTGCTCTCTTCTCAACGGCGCCACTTCAATCACGAGCAAAATTCTCAATGGCGCCACTTCATCACGAAACGAGAGGAAAGCTAAGAGACATGAATTAGTTTGAGAATACGGAAATGAGAAGATACCCAATTTGTGGAATTGGAAGCAACATTTGAACACAAAGCAAAAAAATTGACTTTGCAATTTCAAAGTGGAGACAAAGTTACGGTTTTTACTATATTCTTGAAGAGGTAAGGTTTATTATTTGAAGTCATTAATTACGCAATTATTTTGAAGGAATTTGAAGTATTCTCGACTTAAAATTTGTCTTGGCCTCGATTTTCTCAGCGAATGAACACTAATTGTCACAGCCCCCGGCGGACTTTTACTTAAACACAACTAAAAAGTACGCCCCCTCCGGCGACTTTTAGTTATGTTCAACTAAAAGTACGCCGGAGGGCGGACTTTTAGTTGTGTTAAGTAAAAGTGCAACGCCGGAGGGAAAACTGACAGAACAAAAAGCTGACTCGAAAGTACGAGAAGGGTGGCTCGTTACTGCTTGTGGTTCGGTGTCCGTAGGGGCTAGGAGGGTGGTAATTGTTTAACCATTTGGATGGTAGCAAATACAATTACAAATAATGACAAAAAACATTAACTTTGTTTATTTCATTTGCGGAAGTTACTCTTGGTAGACCACCATCGTCATGAGGTATGGAAGAAGACACATCACAATTGAAGACGGAAAAGAAGTTTGGGTCGAGCCACGGGCAGAGGATACCTATGTAAGCTCTAAACTTATGTGAAATATATTTGACTAGTAATATTGTTTTTATGGTTATTGGTAAGACATAAGACACCTGATCACTTAAATACGCAAATAAAACATTTAATGCTTATTCATGAACTATAAAATGTGTTTCATTATGAATTATTATGGATTGTCAATGTCAATATCGGTATGTAAGTTAAGAAAAAGCACTTAATGCACGATATCATCGACAAAGCTTAGTCTTTTGTCAAATACACTAAAATATTCAAGTAATGTAAAATATGGTAGAGCTTTCTATTAGTTGTGTTTTTTGGAAGTATAGTTTAGTTTAGAAAGATAGTCGTAAGCATTTTATGTCTCATTTGTTAGTAGCAGCAGTTTTTGTTTTCCACTTTGGTTTATTCTATGGACCAAAATGGAGATCCAACTGGATTCGGGGTTATAAAATCGAACTTCCTTAGAAGTCGATATATTATGATTAGACACAAGGCAATTTGAGTATTTTTTGATATCTGTCTACTTTTTTTTTTTTTTTGTTAGTAAAGTAGGTGGAATTTCAACTATTGATAGCACTTTTTACATAGACAAAATGATATTAGTGAAATCATAGCTCTAGGAGCTTTGAATCCGACGGAAGACAAGTAATAAAGTAAGCTGACCTTATGCTTGAGCCTTCGAAATAATAAAGCTCTTTCTCCTTTCCAATGGAAAAGCGCTATAAATATTTTCTTCATGAAAGTCACCTCTTCACTTCTTAGCCCCTTCTTGTTTCATGATCTCTTCCTTGTTTTCTCCATCTTCCATGAATCTCCCCGAGTGAAGTGGATAGCTCTCAAGAACACTCTTCTATTATTGTAATCTTCGTTCAGGAAACTTCTTGATCTGCTCCATTTTCCTTTTACTATACATCTCTTCTATAATATTACACGGTAGTTTTTTGTTGTTGCTAGACACATGCGAGAGAAAAGTAGAGGTTAATCTTACCTATCACATTATTATTTATGTATTGGCCAAGGAGAGTTGTAAAACGTTATCTTCGGTAGCTTAACATGTAATATGCAAAAGCATTTTCCATTTGATTAACGAGGAAGATTTTTAGTATCCATCTTCCTTTTTCAAATATGAGATTGTCCTGGCCTCGATTTTTCTCAAAATGAATGAACACTAATTGTCCTGGCCCCGCCGGCGGACTTTTACTTAAACACAAGCTAAAAATACGCACTAAATGCGAGACTTTTACTTAAACACAACTAAAAGTACGCACCCCCTCCAATGGAGACTTTTACTTAACACAGCTAAAGTACGCACCCCTCAAACCGAACTTTTAGTTGAACATAACTAAAAGTCTGTATGGGAGGGCATTTCACTTGAACATATATATATTTTTTTTAACTTTTTAAGGAAACTTTTAGTAATGCCTTAGCTAAAAGTGTGTCCCATAAAACATAACTAAAAGTATGCCCCATAGGCGTAAGTTTTCCTTAAGGTATAACTAAAGTTTACTTTTTATGTAGAATCGGTATATTCAAGCGATGGAGGAGCTCACTTAGGAGTCGGTCGACCGATGATCAAGCAATACAATCATGCCATCGGAGGAACAAACTATCTCACTGTTGGTTGGACGTGGTCGGCGGCGTGACGAAGGGAAGAGCATACGGCCTTTGCTCGAGAAGAACTTTCACCGCCTCAGCTGTGTGGATTGCAAGGTATAGGAAGTTACGCACGTGTGTCGAATGAGCAGCTTGAGGTGATGCGACACAAGCTTCGAGAACTTGCTAGGAATTATGAGGAGGAACAGAATAAAAGGTTGGAGAAGGAGAGACGTATGATAATGCTTGAGTCAGACGTCAAAGAACTCAAGAATCGGGTGTGTAACCTCGTCAAGTTGCCTCGCTCTCCGCCCCAGAGCCCCACGATCATGATGATGGTGAGGATGTAGAGGATGAGGAGGATCGGGGAGGATGGAGAGGCTGAAATGGAGTATTAGGTGTCCGTTGTTATTTTTGTTCTAACTTATGTTATTTTGGATTGTTTGAAGTCTAGTGGGATGGTATATGTTTGGATAAAATTGACGTTGGTTGGATTCGTACGTTTTTTGTTGGCTTAATTTTAATGTTTGAATTATTTTGATGTGTTTTTATTATTGTTTTGATGGTTTTGTTGGATGCGTTTCGGATTCTTATTGAATCGGCTATTGAGATGTTTTTATAACGGGTGCTACGGTGAAAAATAGGCAATGCTTGCCAAAATATTACCGAAATATTGAGGGACTTACGATCTGATCCCTCGGTAACATGTGTAATTGTAAATCTCGGATTTTCGGGGTGAGCGGGGACGTCCTCATTATTTTTCAACTATCAAAGTGCTTTTCATTTAGCTTACCGATGGACATTCCTCGGTAAAATGAAAAATCTAATTGTGAAATATTTATATTTATCGAGGGTTGTCCCTCGGTGTATTTAAAAATTTAATTTGATTAAAATTAATATACCGATTGCTGTCCCTCAGTAAATGATATATCAATATTATATATATTTTTTAAGTATCGAGAGTCGTCCCTCGGTATATTTAATTTTGCTTCAATATGATGGAAGGGAAGTACGAGGGATGTGTGAGGGTCTCCGTCGGTATTTGCCGAGAGTGTCCCTCGGTATTATTTACCAACGGTCAAATTCCCTACGAGCCTAGTACCGATGGTGTCCCTCGGTAAATCTGTTTATCGATGGACGTCCCTCGGTAAATTCCTAGGTAAATCGGGATTTTTTAGTAGTGAATGTGGTCATATTTTATGTTAAGAACTAAAATTATACGCACAAACTGCAACTTTCAGTCACAAAAAGACTCCAAGGCATATAAGGACTCGTTTGATGTTTCCTTGCTCTCTAATTTTAGATTCGAAATAGAAATCCAAGATGTGGTATTTGTTTTAAACTCTATTTTTAACTATAATATTTTTTATTTACCAAAATAATCAATAGAAATATGATAGAATTAGATTAAAAGAGTATATAAGTCTATCAATAGTTTAGGGTTATTTTTGTCGTTCAACATTGTTATTTGTGTTTTTATAATAATAGTCTCTATAAACGTGCAATTGCACGTTATTCTCAGACAATCTCAATCATAATAAGAAATATTAGATAGTATTATTTTTAACTATATACATTTATTTATGATTTACTCCTCCATAATTCAAAATAAAAAAACTCCCTTCTCTCTCCATGCAAAACCCTAAAAAGTGAGCAAATCCTACACCGTAGCGGTGGCGGCGGCCGGCCTCGATGGTGGGCGGCACAGGACAAAGCCTCCTCCTTGCATTTTCCTCCATTACCTCAATCCCCAAACACAAAAACTAGCACAAATCCTACCTTACATGATCACAAAACCCTTGTTACCTATGCGGATACTATAAACCCTAAGTCGATTAATGAAGCCATGCAGATGTCAAAAACTTATATTGAACCCATCCCCATCAAACCTGTGGAGATAAGAGATGGAAAGGCAGTGGTGAGATGGACAGAAGAGGAAGTTTCACGTATGAACTTGATAGAAAAACTCAACTATGCTGTAGTAGGGAAGTTTTCTCATGGTTGTCCTGATTTGGAAGAACTTCGTGTGGTGATTCCTAAGCAATGTGGGATCAAAGGGGATTGTAGAATAGGTCTATTTCGACATAGACATATCCTGATGCGCTTTGAGTTGCTGGAAGATTTTATTACAATGACATCTAAGGGTGTTCATTATATCAATTCAAAAGATGGATATTATTATCCTATGAGACCACTGATTTATGATCCTAAGTTCAGAATTGACGAGGAGACAACAATGGCTATGGCATGGATCTCTTTCCCTTATCTTTTACCTACCTTTTTTTGGTCAAGGAAGCCTTGTTTTCATTGGCCTCAGCAGTTGGTAAGACTTTACAATTAGATTTGGCTACAATCAACAAAATCAGGCCTAGTTGTGCTAAGGTCAAGGTGTTAGTTGATTTGGTAGCAGATCTGCCTGATTCTGTTAGGATGGAAATTATTGATGAAAAGTCTAGTCAAGTAAGAATTGTTGATGTGATTATTCAATATGATGTTCTTCCCAAATATTGTAAGAAGTGTAAATTACAAGGCCATAATGAAGAGACTTGTAGAACTCTTCATCCAGAATTAAGGAAGAAATCTGAAGAGTTAGATGGTAAAGATGAAGGCAAAGAAGCAGATCAAGGAGAAGGAAAAGGGAGAGTAGATGAAGAAGTGAAGCACAAACGAAATGAGTGGAACAAATTGAAGACTCCTAGATTTATACCAGCAGGTAAAGTTTTTGGACATGCTGTCAAATTCAATCCTGTCAAAGATGATAGAGCTTTTACCTTGGAGAAGAACCCTGAGAAATTCATGAATGGGAAGCCTGTAAATGATAATGAAGTGGGGAACAATGTTACTATCCACAATAAATTCCAAGCTTTGAATGATGAGACTGCAGAAATAAAAGTGAAGGATGTTCATGAAGATCTAGAACCACTTGACAAGAATCAAGAGAATCAGGATCAAGTCAACTCTGAGCTGGTAAAAAATGACATAGTTAAGGTGGATCAGGTTGCAGGTTTAGCAAGGTGAGAAGTGAATGACAATGTATCTGATGTTCAAAACCAAGGGGAAGATCAGGCTTCAGATGAGAAAATCACTGAGCCTATTGTCAATATGGAGGAGTTTCCATCAGAGGAAGTTAGCAAGGAAGTAGTGAAGGATGATAACTCTGATAAGAGTCCTATTCATCAGTCATTGTCTCCTTCTTCCAAATGGGGAGACAGAGTTGATGAAGATTTACAAGGAGTATTGGAGGAAGGAGAAGTGATTGTTGACAAAGGTTTGAAACAGCAGGCAGAAGGTAATGGTATAGAAGAAGATTTTATTCAAGCAGATGCTGAATCAGGATTGACTTTGCCAAGGGAAGAAAATCAGGCTCAGAAGCCTAGTGTAGCAGACACTGAGGTTGCAGATGAAGTTCAACCAAATGATTAGGAGGTGGTAAAATGTTATCCTCTAAAGCCTCCTGATGATCAAATGATTGATATTGATAAGGTAGATACTCGAAGGTATGGAAGACAAGGGAACGATTCAAGTGATTCAAGGTTGAAAAAGGGTTCTCTATGAGGTATTTGCATGATCTGGTTTCACACAATATATCAGATGAGGAGAGGAGCCAATTATCAGATGACAATGCAATTTTTTTGATAGAAGAAAAAGAAGAGAGCATGCAAGATTCTCCAATAAGAGTTAAAACTTTATCCCCAAAATCTGTAGTAAAGGGTGGAAAAAAAGGGAAAAAGCAAGTGGAAGCACAAGTTTCAGTCAGAGTGATGCCAAAGCGGGGTGCAGCAAAATCCATTTGTAAATGATGATGAAAGCCTTTATATGGAATATAATATCTGTTAGAACTCAGCAAGCATTTCATAGGCTTCAAATGTTGCATAGACATCATAAATTCACTTTCATAGCTCTGATGGAACCTTTCCAATAGGCTAGGAATGTTGAAGTCTATAAGAGAGAAGCCGGGAATGAGTATTCTTTGGTGCAAATAGTAATCGCAAAATTTGGTACTTTATTGAGGCCAATGTAGATGTGCAAGTTTTGTCAGATACAGCTCAGCAAATCTCTTTAAAATTAGTGTTTCTTGATCAGAATAAATCTTTGGTTATTACTTTAGTTTATGCTAAATGTAATGAATTAGAGAGGTTGCACTTATGGGATGACATTTATCAGGTGGCAGACTCTATTAATCTTCCATGGCTAGTTGGAGAGGATTTTAATGTAGTTTTACATGAAGATGAGAAGATAGGTGGGATTCCAATCCAACCTCAAGACTATGAAGATTTTGCTTTTTGTGTAAATCCTTGTGAATTGATGGAAACCAGTTTCAAAGGCAGTCATTTTACTTGGTGGAATGGTAGAGGAGGTTCAGACTGTATCTTTGAGAGGTTGGATAGAGTTTTCATTAATCAACAATTTCGAAGAATGGTTTGCACGGTTAGAAGTTGAACATTTCACAAGGACGGAGTTCGACCATGCTCCTTTGTTCATTACTTTGGGAGAACAAAGTCGGAATATATTAGACCGTTCGGATTTCGAAGTTTTGGAGCGAGCATCAAGGCTTCTTGAGCACGGTTAGGGATAATTGGTCAAGTAATGCGAATGGCAATCCTTTTATCTTTGTTTAAACGAATCTTTGAAGCATATAAAGAAGATTCTGTCTGCATGGAGCAAAGAAGTTTATGGAGATATTTTCAAGCAGCTGATTATTAGAGAAGAAATTGTGAGGATCAAAGAAGAACTTTTTGAAGGGGATCCTTCTCCTTTGAATAGAATGGTACTACAACAAGCACAGGCTGAACTAAAGAAGTATTTACATTTTGAAGAAAAGTGCAGACGAAGGCTAATGTTACTTGGTTTGCTGAAGGGGATAGAAATACTAGATTTTTCCACAATCTGGTAAATGGTAGGAGGAAGAGGTTACCAATTAAAAGAATTCAGAATTCAAATGGAGATTGGGTAGAAGATGTTGTTCAAGTGGCAGTGGAGGCTGAAGAATTTTTCAAAAAACAGTTTTCTCAGGAGCAAGAAGCTACAAATTTTAGCTTACTTTTGGTGTCTGAGGAAGATAATGAATTATTAGTTGCAGTTCCTGATGAAGTCAAACAAGCAGTTTTTGCTTTGAAGTCAAACAAGTAGTTTTTGTCTGATGAAGTCAAACAAGCAGTTTTTGCTTTGAATGGGGATAGTGCTTGTGGTCCTGATGGATTAACAGGCACTTTTTTTTCCAGGTTTGTTGGCTTATTGTTGGTCCAGATGTGCTTAATGTGGTTAAAGCATTTTATGAAGGTCACACTCTTCCTAAATCCATCACTCATACAAATTTAGTTCTTTTACCAAAAAGCAAGATGTTCGGACTTATGCGGACATGAGGCCGATCGGCAGGTAACTTTATCAATAAAGTTATATCAAGAGTTGTTCATGGTAGATTGGAGGGCATCTTTCCAAGGCTTGTTTCACCAAATCAATATGGTTTTGTGAAGGGAAGAAGCATTATTGAGAATGTTCTTCTAACTCAGGAAATAGTCACATATATAAGGAAGAGAGGAAAACCAGCACATGTAATCATAAAGTTGGATATGGCAAAGGCCTATGATAGGGTGTCTTGGTTGTTTTTTATCAGAATTCTTCACAAGATGGGCTTTTCAGAAGGTTTTGTGGATATGATTTGGAGACTTATAGCTAACAATTGGTATTCTGTGATGATCAATGGTCAGCCACATGGATTTTTTCATTCAACGAGGGGTCAACAAGGTGACCTCTTCTCTCACTATTTATCTCCATTCTTACAAGGGCTTGAACGGTTTGTTTGATCATCATATGTATAGAGGTTTTGGCATGCCTAAATGGAGTGCGGATCTAAATCATCGGCATATGCGAGATGACACCATAATCTTTACCTCGGCGACAGAGATACTCGTTAGAATTAGTAATGGAAGTTTTGCTAAATTATGAGGCCAATCTCAGGACAAAGAATGAATAGAGATAAGAGTTGTTTTTACATGTATAAAACCTGTGAAATGAGTCTAGTTCAAGATGTGACACAAATCATTGGTTTTACAAGAGGTGAGTTTCCATTCAAGTATCTAGGATGCCCCATTTTCATAGCAGAAAGAAGAAAGCATATTATAATGATCTGACAAAGAAAGTGAAAGACAAGCTCCAGAATTGGAAAGGCAAGTTGATGTCTTTTGGAGGTAAAGCTGTGCTCATCAACAGTGTTCTTCAAAGTATGCCAATGTATTTGTTGTCTACGATGGTCCCCAAATATACTATTCAAGAGCTACACGATATTTACCAGGTTTTATTGGAGTAACAATGAAGATAAAAGGAATAGACATTGGGCCTCTTGGTTAAATAGGTGCTATCAAGACATGAAGGTGGCATGGGATTCGGAATCACTCTTTGCTAAGCCATGGTGGAGGTTGAGGGACCGCACTTTATGGTCCACATTTATGTGGAACAAATATATGCAAAAGGCAAATTCCAACTTTCCGGTAGGGTGGAAGGGAGGATCTTAGTGGTATTTGCCGTTTATGGAGCCTGTAAATGGCTCATCTAGCTTCCTGGTTTGATAAGACTAGGATAGCACCTTTGGTTAGGATTCCTGTTTCAACTCGAAGCGAAGATATTGAAGAAGTGAATGAAGTTATGACACATGGAACATGGAACTTTGATCCTCTGCCATCCACATGCCTGAGATATTGTTAAGCATGTCTCCAGTGCGAGTTAATTATCAATAAAGGGGAGATGACAAGTGACAAGGCTTGTGTCACGACCAGTGCAAACCCCGAGCGTGACTAGTGCTTGAGCCGTGCACCCAAACACGTTTATCAAACGAGAAATCGCATATACGCATACAAATATCAACCGTCGTTTCAAGCCTCTCATGTGAACATACATATCATAGCGGCCGGCAAGGCTATCATAATATATACGATGTATCGAGGCGAACATATATACGTGGCCCGACGAGGCGCCACGGCGGATGGGCAAAACGGCTTGTTCGAGCAAGCGTGCCGTACATAACCCACATCTATGTCTATGTCTGTCTAATACGAACAACAGAATCGGATGATGGGACGGGGCCCGCCGTGCCCCCGAACAAATATATACAAATGCAACGAACGAGTGTATACCAAATGTGACTCAGGAACAAGGGAAGCACTCCAAAATGCGAAAGAGGGTGTCCTAAACCGGCGGATCACCGATCTGCGTACCGTACTGCGTAAAACGCGACCCCGAAGAAAGGGGGTCGGACGGGATATGTGCGAGTATGCAAATTAAAATCGAAGTCATATCCGAAGTAAGAAGTATCGAAAGTGGGCATATTAACCAGAATACCAAAATGCTGACACCCGACATACAAGTCATGCAACAGAGGTACAGAAGACAAAAATAATAATCAGAATGCCAAAATACTTACCGTAACACATCATAACCTTACAACTTATCACATGAGCTGACATTAACCGATGTGGGATTTGCCTAGACCAATGTGGGATTCGCCTAAACCAATGTGGGATTTGCCTAAACAAATGTGGAATTTTTGCCTCATCATTGGGTTTGCCCCGCATTCCCCACCACCGCTCCGATCTACGGATGCCCAATATTATAACATAGCATATATCCACGGTACCCGGCCGAAAGGGGCTCGGCGTGCCGGACACATCATAACACCATAATATATACACGGTTCCCCGCCAAAAGGGACTCGACGGAACCGAACACATCACTACTCCAAAATACGGATAAAGAAGGTGCGGCGAAAAATGTAACAACAAAATGCGCGAGCGAGAATAATAAGTGGAAATGCAGTTTAAAGCATTTTCAAAGACTCATTAGGTTAATCTAAATGAACCATCATTTATAGACCAAAACAGTAGTCGAATCAGGCTTTCTTACACCACTGGGAATATATCAATAGCTTCGTAAATCATAGTTACGTATCAAAGTCACATACATAAAAATCTTTATTTCAAACTCCACAGACAAATAAGTAACCATATTCGGGGGTCGGAAAGATAGTCATATTCATTTTCTTTCAAAAGTAGGTCGTTAGAACCAACATGGAAAAGTCGCGGGACCCACGGACGAGCGTCAACCCAATCCGGGCCCGCCTATGAGAATTATAGTCATTACTCGTCATGAAATCATTTGCGAAGATATCAAAGCGATCCGAGCCCTTTCTTGAAAGTTACGGTCGTTCGTAGTTTCAGAATCGTTTAGGAACAAAGCTAAAACCAAACTTTTATGCAACTTTTGAAATCCAACCATACACAAGACATAAGATCTTTTTGGAACAAACCAATCACATAGCATATCAAATCCAATGTGGACATATCCATATCTTGACCACATTAAGGATGCCAACGTCCGAAGCAAATTAATCATAAACATGTTCGGATTTTTTAAGAATAGAATTACCCTCGAAGCTCATAACATGTCATAACTTACTTGCGTCTAGGACATGCCAAAGGAAGAAGGGTAAGCTCTACACATACCTCGTCGCACTTAGCTATCAAGCTAAACTCAACCTACGCCTCGAGGCTCTAAAGTCTAAAACAAGTCATAATATGCCAAACATTAGCTATAGACATTTGGGCATTTAATTCCAAATTAACCCTTAATTCTACGAAATTTGCAGCATTTTCCCCGTAAATAGGCCCCGAGAATTTAAGCTGGGCCAAATCAACAACAACAACAACAGCAACCAACCTAGCAACATCAATAACCAATCCGAAAGGCAATATAACATTAATAGCTCTCTTTTACATCATTCGACAACATTCAAAATATTCGATTCAACGGCTTACATTCAAGCCAACATCAACGCTTAAACATTCAAATACCAATCCGAATCCATACTAACAACATTCGGAAACATTTCAAACAATCCATACAATGTTTCCAACAATCCAACAAGGCTCCAATTTGCCCGAAAACAGCCCCCAAACCCGAGAACCTCACTTTAACACACTCTTCATTTTCAAATCATGATTTGCATCAATAATCCATACTATAACGATATTATTCTCATAAATATAAAAATTACATCAAATACACAATAACCTCCAATTCAGCCCACAACACTTACGATATCAATTTGAGTCATTAAACTATTATCGTCGACATAGGATTCATAACGACGGCGACTAAAACATTAAGCGATATTAATTCATTCATTGCCATATAATATGACCCATTTTCGGCCAACACTATATATATACATGTATAGATGATTCTCATTCATTTCTTCACCTTACAAAGATCACAACATGCTAACTAGACTTCAATTCATCACTTCAATACAACACGTCACACACACCTCACACTGTCACCTTACGCACACACAACCTTCACTCCAACATGCCATATTTCATGATTTTCATCCATTTTATACTACAACATGATACAACCTTTATAACACATAAAACATGATTAATTCTTACCTTTCTTTCTTCACTCCACAATTGGCCTGGGTTTGCAATTGACACAACGAATGGTTGGATGACCCAACGCCTTCCACGCTACTTACGTGCAAATTTACACCAAGAAATTATTTTGGAATGTCAGTTGATTTTTTTTCCTCATGGGAGACCACTTTTCTCTTCAACTTCTTGGTTTTTTTTTCTAAGTGTGGGAATGAATAAGGATGACTAGTTGATCATCTTTTGTGCTTATATGTATATGGCACGAGTGTCCTTGGCCCACACCACGTGTTGGAGCAATAAAAATTGAACACAATTTGTGCGGGCCATTCCTCCAAGCCACACGGCCATTGCAAGAAAATGCATGATTTTCAAGTTTCACGGAAATTCCATTTTTGGTCCCAAATTTTCCTAATTGTTCCGGCACAACAAATTCATGCCTGATTATGTCTCAAAATAAAATCGAAGGTCAAAAGTCCCGACTTTGTATCCCGGAATGGTTTTGTCCTTAACTTAGCATAATGTGCAAAAATGCGGGATATAACAGCTTGGTAGTTATTGACAAGCACCAGCAAATTCACAGTGAGTAGTGCTTGGGAGGCTATTAGACGGAAGAAACAGGATAGCTGGTGTTTTAAAATGATGTGGACCAATGGCTTACCATACAAGATTTCTTTCTTCTATGGAGGATTACGCTGCCCACAAACTTCCAGTTGATGATGTTTTGGCAAGAATTGGTATAAATATGGTGTTAATATGCAGATGTTGTACCTTTCCCCAACATGAGACAATGACTCACCTGTTCCTAACAAGTGAGTTTGCGTCGAATATCGTGATTTTTCCTCGGATTGAGTCAGGACCATTTGTGCGGATTAATCAAACGGTTTCTAAATGGTGGACATCAAAATGTGGAGCTCAGTTGAAACCTATCTACCAAGCTGCTCCTGCAATCATAATGTACAGATATAGAAAGGAAGGAACACTATTATTCATGGAGGGGTAATGTCAAGAAATAAGGTGATATTTGAGATCAACAGGAATTTATGGCAGCTGGCAAAGTTCAAGTTCTCTTGGTTAGATATCCCTCACAGTTGGCCTTTTTTGGTTCAATTTTTGGAGAAGTATAAACCACTAGTAACAAGCAAAGCAGTAGCATGGAATTGTCCTCCTAATGGTTGGTATAAGTGTAATACGGATGGGGCATACAAGAAAGGCACGGAGTCAAAGTTCATCGAGATTTTGTATCGGGAATAGTGAAGAAACTTAGTGCGTGCTTAGGCAAGCATTATACCAGAAGCATCCTGTATTGTTGCTGAGGCAAGAGCAATTCTTGAGGGGGTAGAGTATTGTGTTGCAAATCATTTGTTTTCTCTGATAGTGGAAACAGACTCACTCTTGATGACAAAAGTTTTGAATGATGAATGGGAGATACCTTGGAGGATTTGTATGATGGTGCATTTGATTCAGGATTGGAGAAATAAAGGAACCATACAGATTGTCCATGTACTCAGAGAAGACAACAAATTGGCTGATTTTTTAACTAACATGGTTGTTCATTTTGCAGGTACCTTCCACATAGCACATTATCAGGAACTTCCATTAGAGGCTAAAGGAATTCTAAATGCTGATAAACATAATATGCCTAGCTTCAGATTCAAGAAACAACATGTTAGAGAACCAGATTGAACTACAAATGATTTAGAAAATGCATGATTACTGATATCATGCATACAATAGATAACAGTCAGGCGGGAAATTATTGTCATCAACTCATATCTATAAACTTAGTTGCTAGTGTAGTTTTATCTAATGTGTGGTATCAACTTTCAGTTTGGCCTATTGGAAGAACTTCATTAGCTTGACCTAGAATATGGTATGTTAGGCGATTTTCACAAACCCCTAGACAAACAAAAGTATTTAAAAACAACACCGAGATTGACTAACACGACCTAATCCATGTTGGAAGGATTCTTCTATTGGTATAATGATTCCATAACCACTTGGTGAGAGCTTTGAGGTGATTTGAAATGGCATGAGACCAAGCTTGGATTAACAGTGATAATTAAGTCAATATTAGTGTTTAGATTAATGTTTCTAGTCTATTGTGAGGCACTTTTGGCCTTTGTTGCTTTCTTGCTTTTTCTTTTTTGCTTCTGTACATATTTTTCTTATGAATAAAACACAACCAGTCTCATGTTGGTTGCTTTGATTAAAAAAAAATAAAAAAGAGTTACTCCTCCACCATGTAGTGATTCGTGAGAGTCGATTCTATATGTATTTTCCCTCCCCCTAATACAAATAAATAAAAGTAAACAATAATTTAGGGCTAGTCAGTTGACCAATGTTACTCCTTTCGTTTTAATTTATGTGAATCTTTTCGGAGTAGGAGAGTCAAACTTTATATCTTTAACCGTAAATTTTGACATAAAATTTCAAGTTTATAAAGATAAAATTCAAATATTTAGAAACTACATAAAAAGTATTATAAGCCATGATAATTTATAATTCAAATAATTTTTAAAAAAATATAAGAAAAACGTGGTCAAAGAACTATCTCGTAGATTCCCCAAATAGTAATAGATTCACACAAATTAAAACGGAGAAAGTATAAACTTTTTTCTATTTAATTGGATTAAAAAACTTTTCATACAGTTCATCCAAAAGAAATGTAATTATTAGGCAAAGTTCTAAATATTACTCAATTAACAAAAATTACCATGAAATAACAGATAAGCTACAAATGTCTCAGTGCCATACACTAAGCATGGCCACCTACCACTTTGACTTTTTATTTTAAAAAATTTCCCGTCTCTCTTTTCTTCTAAAAGGACGTATGCGTAAAATATTTCTCCCTCCGTTTCAATCTCTCTTTTAAGAAAAAGGGAAATTTTTTTGAAACTTGTGGTTCTAAAAAATTTGTGTATTACTAAATCATTCAATGAATTTGTTTGCAAATTAGGAAAAAAGGTCATTTATTTTAATACGAATTAAAAGGAAATATGTTCATAAATAAGCACCAACTTTACGTCCTTTCACGTTGAAAACAAATTGTAACCACAAGAATAAAAATCCTTAGAATGCTTATCCAAAGCTACAAAATACCAAGATCCTAAAAATAACGTGGGTTATTATTATTATTAAAAAGAAATAAGACTTCAAAAAGAAATAGGATTAGATCATTATTTAGTTTGTTTTGTTAAAAAGTAAAAGAAATACATAAAACAAAACCTAAAATGCACCATAGTAATAAGATCTTTCGGAACCAACTCACGGCCGGGTGCCTCCTTTTTTTCTTCTTCTTCTTCTCTTCTTTTTCAATAAGAAGTCTATTTCATCTGGAAGTAGTATTTTTAAAAAATTCTATTTATATCATTTTTACCTAAATAATCTATTAATTTATATTAAGATTAATGTAAAAAGATATAAAAATTAGCTCAATACTTTCAAGAATATTTTTGGTCAAATCAACATTTTGTATTCATACTTTTAAAATAATATAAATGTAGATGTATATAGATAAGCACTTTTGGAGAAAAATAAAATTGAACGAACAAGCTATTATTAGCCAAACACAAACTGCTTCTCACCACAAATAATTTTTTAAAAAACACTTTTCAAAATAAGTACTACTTTTTTAGTCAGTTGACCAAACAAGTTGTCAAAGAAGTCACTTAAAGTGATTCTCCAGTAATACTTTGATACATATTTTTTGAATCAGTTTAAGTACTAATTTGTAGTTAGTAGTTTTAAGTTATTACTTTAATTATATTTTTTTTTATCAAGTACTACTATAAATTTTATCTACAAAAAGAATTATTTTATGTCCTGTTGAAACACTGAGTCTGACTGAGATCAGTAAAGTTGACTCGCAATAAACGGTAAGGAACAGAAGCATTACTTGGGGCAACTGCAGTGGTTCCCAACTTCGTGAACTAAATCAAGTTGATTAATCAAATTTTATGGAGCCAGATCTCTATTAATCTGAATAAATTAACCTATCTTAAGAAACTATAAGTACTAATTTAAAGTAACAGTTTTAAAATTATTACTTCAATTTTTTTTTTCCGTTAAGTGCTACCCTAAATTTTATTTTATTTTAATAATGAATTATTTTATGCCCAGTTGAAACACTGAGATCAGTAAGAGCTTGTTTGGCCTAGCGGTTTTGAGGCCAAAAGAGCTTTTTTTTTTTTTTTTTTTTTTTTTGTGTGGAGAAAAAGCACTTTTTGGGATATTTGAGGCGTTTGTCAATTAATTAAGTAACTACTTTTAAGTAAAATCGAAATTGGTTTTTCAATACTGCCGTAAGAAGCAAAAATTTCTTAAAAGAAGTAGAATTTTTTTTTTTCAAGACAAAAATATCCTTACCATAAATACATATTACGAAGTATATCCTTCAATAATCCATCAATTTTTAATTAATAATTATTTTATTTTTAATTTACGTAGTATAAAGTTAGCTTTCACATATGTAATAGACTTTTATAATTTGTGGAACGATTGAAATTTTATTTTGGTTATAGATTTTTAGTATATTAAAATCACCGTGTTGATATTATATCAATATTTAATATGTTTTTATTTATATATGTATCGTATTAATTGAAAATTTTAATATGTACTTTTAAATTTTAATTAAATAAAAGTAAAAACTTAATTAAATCTTTCATAATACACATTTAAAATAATTTCTCTCTTTAAAAAAATCTTGATAGTAAACGTTCAGTGGTAATTGTTCTTTTTCGTAATTTGACACTCAAAAGCATTTTTTTAAGAATATTAGCCAAACACAATCTGCTTATTAAAAGTTGTCAAAAGCACTTTTCAAATGAATTAACCAAACCAAAATTGCTCCTCACAAAAGTACTTTTTTGAGAAGCACTTTATAAAATAACACTTCTCAAAATAAGCAGTTTTTAGCCGCTAGGCCAAACAGGCTCTAAAGTTGACTCGCAATAAACGGAAAGAAACAGAAGCATTAATTGGGGCAATTGCAGTTTTTCCCAACTTCATGACTAAGAGCCTGTTTGGCCTAGCAGTTTTGACGCCAAGATGCTTTTTTTTTTTTTTTTTTTTTTTTTAATTTTAGAAAAAGCACTTTTTTTGTGGATATTTGACGTGTTTGGCCAATTAGTAAAACTGCTTTTAAATAGAAGCAGAAACAGTTTTTCTGCAGTTGGGGAGAAGCAGAAGTACAAAATTATTTCATTTTAAGACAAATATATCCCTACCATAACAACATATTTACCAAGTATACCCCTCATTTATCCATTAATTTCTAATTAATAATTCTTTGTATTGAATTTTAATTTGTGGAATGGTATTTATTTTGGCTGTAGCTTTTTGGTATATTTAAATCATCGTGTTGATATTTTTTAATTTATCTATGTATTATATTAATTGAAAATTTTAATATGTATTTTTAAAATTTTAATTAAATAAAAGTAAAAACTTAATTAAAGTCTTTCATAATAGATATTTAAAATAATTCTTCTCTGTAAAATAATCTTAATGGTAGACGTTCATTGATTCTTGTCCTTTTTCGCAATTTGACACTTAAAAGCACTTTTTAAAGAAGATTAGCCAAACACAGTCTGGTTATTAAAAGCAGTCAAAAGCACTTTTCAAATGAATTAGTTGTCACGCCCCGAACCATGGCCTAGGCATAACACGGCACTCGGTGCCTAACTGCATGTGACCGAGCGAACCCATAGGCTGGCTGAATCAACATGTGATATCAAAACATGCAATAATAAGGAAATAAGACTAACACATGCGCCGATCTACTAAAAGTCCGACCGAAAATATATTAAATGCGGAAATACCGGATTAAGTCTGAACATCTGAATAAACAGCCAACAAGGCTAATACATAAAAGACTACTAATATCTGACTGAATGAACTATATCTATGAAGCCTCTACGAATACTGAAAAGCTAACTATCTAAAACTGGAAAGACTAAAAGCAGGATAACTCCCCGGAGGAACTGGGGCTCACCAATAGCTGATACGAGCAAGTCCTAGCTAGCTGGATCGGCAACCAGTATATCGTTGCCTGCATTACGAGATGCAGGCCCCCAAGCAATAAAAGGGACATCAGAACCTTTGAATTGTACTGGTATGTAAAGCAACTGAAAGAAGGAAATGTAAGTACGGAAACTGAAACTGAACTAAACAGGAAAGCAAGAATTTGAAGTACTCCCTGTTCTGAATGAAGAATCACATGTATAACTATAAATATAAACTATGGCCTAGGGCCCAAATAATGTGCACAAAAACTGTGGCCTCAGGCCCAAGAAATATGTATGCATAAACTGTGGCCTAAGGCCCAAAAATACAGATACAGGTGTTCAACATTAAACAATTTACAAGACTGAGACTGACTATAGCTGATAGCATGATAACTGTTTCTGATTATAGAACTTAAGCCAATAACTGATTATACACTGACTGAGACTCATGTGATGTCAAAACACAAGTCTATAATGATTACGTACTGAGTTCATGATATTCAAAACAATCACCATGAACGAATTATGAAACTATAAACCTAGAAGATAACAGTTCTACAACTATTCAAGAAACTAGGGCTAAACTGTATTCTGAGTCAAATTACTGATAAACATGTAGAATGAGGCGTAGGGAGAATCATAAACGTTCCCTAACGTAGATAGTTAGCCTCACATACCTTAATTGCTTCACAATCCACAATAAAAGTCTGAACTTTGAGAAGAATCCCACAAGCTTGTGTCTCAAACCTTAAATATGGGTTTTCTTGAAAACCCTAGGTTAAGAATAATGATTTCTCATTTAATATTCATGAATATATGTTAGAATTCACTTGGAATGATTAGAATAGACTTACCTTGGTGTATTCTAATGGTAGCGAGAGAAGAACTTCGTACTAGGGCTTGAAGAATGTGAAAAACTAATTTTTAGAAGCTAAGTGTTGTATTTATACAAGTCCTGGCTCATCCCTAGGCCTTGCTTCACGAGAATTTTGACGCGCCAGGCAATCTGGGGGCGCCACAAACCAGTAAAGTAGTCCAAAGGTGAGGATTTTGGCGAGCCTGACTTTCTCGCCTTGTCCGCCTTCCTCGCCTCGCGAGGATTTTGGCGAGCCCGAACTGCTCTCAGTAAAACGACCATAACTTTTTGTAGAGATGTCCGATTGACCTCCATAATATACAATTGGAAAGTTATTTCAAAGGGCTACAACTTTCATGTTTTATGTTTTCTCAAATTCTTAACAATTTTCACTCAATCGGGCTGGAAGGCAGACCTACAGAAAGCTTAGCCGATTCTATCGAATCTGAGCACCCCTCTATTAGCGATTTTGAGACGATCATATCTCCTTGATCCGGACTCTGATTGGCCTGATCCTTATATTCCTGGAAAGGTATTTCTATGTACTACAACTTTCATTAAGGAACCTTTTCTAAATTCCTAATGAATCAAGGTGTTATGGTTGCCCGAAGTAGGCCCCTCAGCCACTTTCGCAAAACGTTCAAACCTTCAAATTTCCTCTGAAACTCTAACGATACGAGTCTAACCTTTATTTTAAGATACGGGTTGTTATATTAGTCAAACATAAACTGCTTCTCACCAAAAGTACTTTTTTGAAAAGCATTGTTAACAAACGCACTTCTCAAAATAAGCAGTTTTTAGCCGCTAGGCCAAACATGGTCTAAAGAAAGTTGATTAATCAAATTTTACGTAGCTAGATCTTTGCTAATCTGAATAAAACAACCTATCTTAAGAAACTAAAATTTAATTAGCGATGAATCAGGTTCCTGAATTTCAGAAATTTTATTTTCCAATAGATATCTTTATTTCTTGCAACGAAATTCATCACTTTGGTCAGTCGATCAATTTCACTAAATCTGATTTTCACAATATAAACTATGCCAATTAGTACAACCTGAAAACCTCTTTTTGAATCCTTCAGTGGAAAGAAGGCATAGACGGAGTAGACATGAACTCCGGGAAGAAAGCTGCAAATTAAATTAGTTATTGAATTTTTGAAATAATAACGTTGGAATGTATGTGTATGTCATGGGTGGCTTTACCGCCTTGCCTAATGATCCCTTGGTTGCACCCCATGGCCTTAGTGCCATGGTCGAACCCTTGGTCGCACCTCACGGCCCTAGTTTCATAGTCGACCCCGTGGTCTCGGTCGCGACAAGCGACAAGAACGTATTTACCTATGTCGCCCCATCCTTTGTTAGTGACCGTGCCCACCAACCGACAAAGGCCTAAAGCGCCTATCAGCAAGCAGCGCCCTTAACGCTCGCCTGCAATCAGCGTCCATGCCCATCAACCCACGTGTAGCACCCCAGCGGGCACAACAATCGACAGTGCTAGAGCCAATGTGCGCACGACAGTGCCTCCAAGTGTTGCCAATGGACCTGCTCTAGTTTAGGTCCCTTTTGATATAAACATAGAGTAGTTTACTTTTTGTACTTGCATTATGATTTTCTAGCTTAGCCATGTCTAGTCCTGTAACTTTGGTTTTTCTTTTTAAAGCATATATAGGGGGGATGTAGTTGGTGAAATTAAACAAACAATCAAATCTTTTGCAAATGTGTTCTCTCCCCCCCCCCCCCCCCCGAAAAAACCTCGCTTTCTTAGAATCAAGTCTCTATTAAACAAGCAAGCATTTCTGCTTTCAATTCTCTCATTGCAAATTGTTATCTCGACGCGATTTTCCTGCACGACATTGACAATCTAGTCCAGCGTGCAGAGGAGACCTTAGGTTGACGGATAGTGATCACACGGAAGTCGGAGTATTTAGCCTTACGTCGCCCTTCCCATAATATCAGGAAGGCGTTGCATAACAGTTGGTATCGGAGCAAAGGTTTGAATTGGCTATCGAACGAAGAAATAAGTTTTTGACGGGTTTCGTTTCCAATCATGGTACCGGGACAGAAGAAACATGAGGAACGTCTTTTGGATGCGAGGCAAATCGTCAAAGAACCGAGATGTACCGCGAATACTACGTGCCCGATCGAGGGCCGGTGTGGAGGAAGACCAGCGACTCGGACCGCAAGGCACGACGCCGACATTGACATCGTAAGCATTAGCCGGGATGTTGAGGGAACTCGGCTTAATGTGGAGCTGTTGCAACAAAGACGGGTTGAGGATGCAACCAACATAGTGGCCATGCAACAAACTATTGACAACCTGACATGCCAGCTTAATATTTTTCAAGCTACCTTAAAAGGACTACTCCGCAGAAGGGGAAATCTAGGAGAAGGGTTTGCTGGATACCCCGCACCCCTACCTCAGAAAATCAAGATACCTGAACCAAGGGCCTACCACGGTGCTCGGAATGCCAAGGAAGTTGAAAGTTTCATTTGTGGCGTTGAATAGTACTTTGAGGCCGTGGAGGAGTTAGCAGAACTGAAGAAGATAGCAACTGCTGCCATGTATCTGCAAGGTGATGCTAAGAGTTGGTGGCAAGTGAAGTTCGAAGCCATCAGGCCAGGTGAAAAAGCTCTAACGACATGGGAGGTGCTGAAAGCGGCTATCTGGTTGCAATTCTTTTAAAAAAATATCGAGTATAATGCGCATAGGAAGTTCAGGAAGCTATGCCAGACCAAGTTAGTTCGGAATTCTGTGCGTGAGTTTTCCACGCTCATGTTGAATATCAGGGACATGAGTGAGAAAGACTAGCTTTTCACGTTCATGAAAGGGCTGAAGCCTTATGCCCTCGCATAACTGCAAAGTCAGCGGGTGGGTACAGTGACAAAGGCAACTAAGCTACTGAGTACCTTGTCGAATATCAGGTGGAACCCAGGAAGGACAAGCCATAACAACCTTCTCGGGGAGTGTTTAAACACAAGAGGAGGCCCGCCTAACAGAGGGGATCCTAGAAAAGGTAGGGCAGGTCGAGGGTCAATCCATTTAAAGGCTTCTTCCTCTGGCAGTGTAAGTGTTGCGGCTACAAATAAAAATCAAGGAAAAGCGCCTCACACCCCGAAGGGGCGGCAGGCCGAGTGTCCCCTCAAATTCGATAGAATGCGGCGGGCCGAGAGCGGGCTGAATGTCCTCAAGTTCGATAGTCTTGAATGCGCCGGCAAGTTATATATCGTATTTGTTGATTCAAAAAATTACATGATGACAGAACTATAAAAAAACTATTGAATCGAGGATGAGGAACTAGAGGAAGAGGAACCCATGGGTGCCTTCACTCAATTTCTTAACTCCATATTTCAGGAAGAGGGCAAGTCTAGTGCCATTCTTCAAAAGAAGAAATACCTTGTCCCTATTACTGCAAAGAAGGCGCCAAAGGAAAAGCTCAATCGCTATGTTTGCATAAGCAAGACTTTGATGTTCGTTGATATGCGGGTAAATGGAAAGCCCGTTAGAGCCATGGTGGACACGGGTGCAACCCACAATTATCTAGCTTCCACTGAAGTGGAATATTTCGGTCTTGTCGTGGAGAAAGGCCGAGGTTGTGTCAAGGCAATTAACTCTATGTCAAAGGGAGTGCCGTTTAAGTTGAGTTCTCTTGAGGGCAAGATGAATATTTCCATGGTCATCATGGACGACTTCAATTTTATACTGGACTTGGAATTTATGAGGGAAAACTATGTCATCCCAATACCGTTTGCGGATGCACAGTTGGTGTTGGGAATAAATAGGGCCAGGACTTGCCTCATCCCGCACTACCAGCAAAGATAAAAGACGAAAATATCTCAGCATTTTAAATGGAAAAGGGATTCAACAACATACGTTCTTGGCTACCTTGTGTGTCAAGGATATCGAGCGTTCTTCCGATCCCATGCCCACGATCATGAAGAAGCTCTTGAAGGAGTTCGAAGATGTGATGCCACAAGAGCTACTAAAGCACTTGCCTCCACGGAGGAATGTGGATCATGAGATCGAGATAGCGCCGGGTGCGAAGCCGCCTGCCCATGCACCCTACAGAATGTCACAACCCAAGCTCACCTAGCTTCGGAGGCAATTGATGGAAATGGTGGACTCATGGATTATAGTGCCATTAAAGTATCTTTATGGTTCACCGGTTTTATTCCGAAAGAAGCATAATGGTACCTAAAGGGATAAGTCCAAGTGCATTTGTGTTTTGATAATTGTCAAACTATTTCAGAACCAGATAGAGACTTGGTCTTTAACCTGTTCTTTGTGCACCTTGTAAAACGTAAGAGAACAAACTGTAAAGCCACACAGAGCCACTTGTTGCACACCAAAAGGCATACCAACTATTCGTACAAGTGAGTTGGCCCATGCTTTAGGTCAAAGTGAATGAGTGGTATCTATCCATCCCGATCCTTGCTCCCACTATATATACAACATGATGGCAACATATTAAGTAGACTTGAAAAACCTAATCCATATTGTGCAAAATCTACCGACACAAGTTTCTCAAGTGCTCTTAAAAACAAAGTCATCTACAAGCTGAAGAACTTGATCCAGACACAAGATAATGTCTATGTTCTTTAGGTTGTTGTAAGTCATTGTTTACTTGTGCTTAAACTACAAACCTACTCTTCCCAAAAAGAAAGTTGTTTGTAGGTGTACTAAATTCTCAAGATTGCTTCCACAAGCTCTTGAGTGGTACACTAGGGTAGAGTTAGCTTAGTTGTATTAGTGTGTGGCTAGAGTTAGTTACGGTAAAATCTCAAAGGGTGCCTTTGAGTGGTACACTAGGCTAGAGTTAGTCTAGGTGTATTAGTTTCCTTGGCTAGAGTTAGTCAAGTGGAGGTATTTGCAATCGGAGTATTGCAAAGGTTGAGGGACTATGGGAGTTAGTTCCTAGGTTGCTACTATTGTAAGGGTTGAGGGATTATGGGAGTTAGTTCCTAGCTTACAATAGATTATAATCTGAAGTTGCTTGTGTAGAGGAGTTGAAATCCTACTGGGGTAGGTCGTAGTTTTTAATCCCTTGAGCAAGGAGTTTTTCACGGTAAAATCTTGCCTTCTGCACTTACTGCATTACAAAAGGGAATTGGTACTCAACCAGGTCTCTTCATATTGTGTTTGGTGGATACATAGCCTACATCATAAAGGCTCTGTGTTGACTATCGGGCCCTAAACAAAATCATGATGAAGAACATGTACCCTATCCCGCTGATGGTGGATCTGTTCGACAGGTTGGGTGGTGCAAATGTGTTTACTAAGATTCATCTTAAGGCGAGATATTGGCAAGCGAGGATTGAGGTGATGAGCAGAAAATGACTTGCGTGACACGGTACAGATCGTATGACTTCTTGCTCATGCCATTTGGCTTAACGAATGCTCCAGCTACGTTTTGCAATTTGATGAACCAGGGCTTTCGGGAATATATAGAAGAGTTTGTGGTGTCTACCTGGATGACATTGTTATAGCAAGACCCTGGCGGAATATATTGGGCGTCTACGGAAGGTGTTGGCTTGGCTGAGGGAGCACGAATTATATGTGAAGCTTTCTAAGTGCTCATTTCCCAAAAAAAGATTGACTTTCTTGGTCACGTCATCGAGGAGGGGTGGATCAAGATGGACCAGCAAAAAATTCAAGCGATTGTGAACTAGCCGCCGCCCAAAGATATTCATGGCTTGAGGTCATTCTTTGAGTTGTGCAACTTCTATCGCTGGTTTGTGAAAGGTTACTCACTGATTGTTGTGCTGCTGACAGAACCTTTGAAGAAGGGCATGTCGTGGGATTTATCTCCCAGGCGCCAAAAAGCCTTTGATGCACTGAAAAGGACTATGTCTAGTAGCCCGATCCTGGCTTTTCCTGATTTGGCCATGCCTTTTGAAGTACAAACTTATGCGTCAGACTTCGCCTTGGATGGAGTGTTGTTGCAAGATGGGCACCCGGTTGCTTACAAGAGCCGAAAACTAAAGGATGCAGAGCGACGTTATGCTGCCCATGAGAAAGAACTATTGGCTGTCGTCCATTATCTATGCCTTTAGAGGCACTACTTATTGGGAACCCCATTCATCGTGAAGACGAATAACGTGCTTAAACATAAACGAAAGTCATTTCATGACCCGGCCCAAAGCGAACGGCGACGAGCCGGATGGCAAGAACTTCTCGTTGAGTTTAACTTTAATTTGGAGGACAAAATCGGAAAGACCAACCAAGTTGCTGATGCGCTGAGTCGAAGGGCTAACTTAGTGACGGTGTGTTTACTCGCCGCCCTAAGGGGAAGCGAAGTCTCCACCCCAATAAAGGATCAAATAAAAGAGATGCTCCCTAAAGACCCTGTTGCTCAACATTTGATTAGCCTTGCGGAGTAGGGAAAAACTCGTCAGTTTTATATGGAAGATGGGTTTCTCAGAGTGAAAGAGAACCTTCTTTATGTTCCTAGGAGAGGTGACTTACGGAGGGTCTTTCTGAAGGAATGCCACTATACTCTTTAGGCGGGTCATCCGGGGGAGGAAAGGACCATAACGCTGATGCGTCGTGCTTATTATTGGCCCCAGATGGCAGACGATGTTGCTCAATATATGAGGACTTGCTTGGTGTGTCAGAAAGACAAGTCCGACCGCTTAACTCAAGTGGGGTTACTGCAGCCTCTACCTGTCCCAAAGAGGCCTTGGGAAAGTGTCTCGCTGGATTTTATCATCAACTTTCCCCAGGTCGGAGATCTGACCACAATCCTTGTTGTAGTGGATCGATTTTCTAAATATGCTACTTTCATAGTGGCCCTGAAATATGTATCTACTGAAGAGACGGCTCGACTCTTCTTTGCTCATATTGTTAAATTTTGGGGTCTGCCCAGGGATATTGTTAGTGATCGCGACTTTTGCTTCACTAGCAATTTTTAGACTCAGATTTTCAAGTGCATGGGATCCAAATTGAGCCATAGTTTGAGTTTTCATCCCCAATCTGGCGGCCAGACATAAAGGTTTAATGGCATGCTGGAGGAATATCTTCGGCACTTTGCGACTGGTTCTCAGAAGAATTGGGTGAAACTCTTGGATGCTGCCCAATTGTGTTTCAACGCCCAAAAGAGCTCAAGTACCAATAAGAGCACTTGTGAAATTGTTACCAGGAGGAACCACTCCTCCCACATACTGTTGATGCCCCAAATGTGTCAAAATCTCCTAGAGCTGCTAGCTTCTCTAAAGAATGGAAGCAGAACCTAGAGATAGTGCAGATTTATCTTGAGAAGGCCCAGAAGCGGATGAAAAAACATGCTGATCAGAATCGTCATTTCGTAGAGTATCAAGTTGGTGACAAGGTGATGGTGACATCGCAAAGCGATACCTATTTGTGGGGACTAACGACCCCCGCATGTTGCAAAAATACATTGGACCTTTGTCCATTGTGAAACGCATTGGGGAAGTGGCTTACTGTGTTGATGTCCCAGCTTGGTGGAAGATACATCATGTTTTCTATGTTAGTCTGTTGAAACCTTTCCAGGAAGACAAGGATGATCCCTCAAGGAGCCAGCTCACAATACCCGGTATCCGGGGGAACAAATTATCAAAAAAATGAGTTGTAGAAGCTATACTTGATGATCGGTTGATTCATGCCGCATGGAAAAACCATCAAGAGTTCGTGGTAAAATGGAGAGGATGCGATACTAAGGAGAACACATGGGAAAGGGTGAAAGACTGGAAAGCCTTTAAGTACTTGATTGATGACTACCTTGCAAGGAAGGCTCCGGGGCTGTCGCCAAATCAGGTGGGGGAGAATGTCATGGGTAGCTTTATCGCCATGCCCAATGACCCCTTGTCGCACCCCATGGCCCTAGTGTCATGGTCGACCCCGTGGTCTCGGTCGCGCCAAGTGACAAGAAAGTCTGTGCCTATGTCACCCCATCGTTTGTTCATGACCGTGCCCACCAGCCAGCAATTCCCAAAGTGCTCGTCAGCAAGCAGCGCCCTCAACTCTCGCCTGCGGTCAGCCCAGATGCCCCGTAGCCGAGGCACAACGCCCGATAGTCAGCCTTTCAACGCGAACGACAACCCGCGTGCGCGCGCGCACGACAATGTCATGATCTAAGTGCTGCTAATGGACCTGCTCTAGTTTACTTCTAGTACTTGCATTATGATTTTCTAGCTTAGCCATGTCTAGTCTTGTAACTTTGGTTTTTCTTTTTAGCATGTATAAGGGGGATATAGTTGGTGAAATCAAACAAACAATCAAATCTTCTGCATAGGTGTTCTCTCCCCCCGAATACCTCGCTTTCTTGTAATCAAGTCTCTGTTAATACAAGCAAGCATTTCTGTTTTTAATTCTCTCATTGCAAATTATTATCTCGACGCGGTTTTCCTGCACGACATTGACAATCTAGTCTAGTGTGCAGAGGGGAACTCAGGTTGGCGGATAGTGATCACACGTAGGTCGGATTACTTAGCCTTACGTCGCCCTTCCCACAATCTCAGGAAGACGCCGCGTAACAATGTGTTTGTTTGGCATAAATGGTAGCGGGGACAATATTTTTATCTTAATTTGTTTTCTATTAAAAGAAGGGGGACAAATATTGTACTCTTTGTAAAGTTTGTTTGACCAAACTTTTAAAATTTAGTTATTTTTAAAGTAATTTTGTCAAAATAACTCTTTTGAGAAGTATATTAAGTAGGTAATATTTATTTTGCAATTAGTATTTTTTAAATCAAGAAATAATTTTAAATATTCTTGTATGAAACAGTTTATCAGATAAAATTTAGCCAATTTATTTGAGAAATGTTTCTTTTAGTATATTTGACAAAAAGATTGTACTTGAACCACCAAAGGATGTGGTGCAGAGAGTGGGGTTGCTCCTCCCTTAACTAGAGGTCTTGAGTTCGAGCTCTGAGTGTGAAAAAATTCTTGGTAGGGAGCGCTTTCCCCCGAATGGAGACCTACGCGGCGCGAATCCGGATATATTAAGGCTCCAATGTGGATACCGGACACCGGGTGGGAAACAAAAAAAAAAAAAGATTGTACTTGACCATTCTTTACAAAACGGGTTTCCTGAGTGTTAATTATGAAAGTATGTTAATATTTATTTTACAATTAGTATTTTTTATTATCAAGAAATAATTTAATACTTTTGTATGAAACAGTTTATTAGATAAAATTTTAATAGTAAAAAATAAACATAATAAAGACTTTTAATTAATATAAATATAGTTAAATCTAAAAAGGAAAAAAGAGTTGTATTTATATTTGAGATATTATAATCCATCTCCTAGCTTTTTAAATATTTATTCAATGGATTAATTTGTATCTTCGACATTACATTCTTAACTCATTCATATGAATGTCTTACCTCATTTGGTAGTACAAGTTGAAATATCATTTTCCGTTCCCCACCTGCTAGTGCCTTTAGTGCTACTTTATGCTTTCTAAACCAATAAAAAAAAACACAGTAGCATACGTTATCCACACTCGACGGAATTATCCACAAGCTAGCAAGAGAACTGCCAACTTGCTTCATTCAAAATCTTTCCGTCAAACTGCATTCAAAGTTTGGAATAATTGCACATTTTACTACACTGTTTTTTCTCATATGGGTAGAAAGCAATTTGATACGATATTGGTAGGCTCAATTGCTCAAACTTCTGCAAGGACTTGTACAAGAAACCGAGACAAGGACTTCCAAGCTTTAGAAGCCATGTTCATGAAGTCATGGAAGCACTTGAAGAGAGTCATTGAAGTCCCTTCAAGCTATGGAAGATAGCATGGAGGAAGATGAGATGGAGGGAGATGATTGTGGCTAGCCATGCAAAGAGGCTATTTCGTAAATGCAAGTCATCATCCCTAAAGAAAGACTACCAAACAAGGTCCTTATTTCATTAAGGGTATTTTTGTAATAGCCATCTAGACTTCTTTAGCTTAGTAGTATAAATGTTACACTCGTTATTTTCATTACTTAGATTATGTTGAATTGGGATGAATACTCTAAATTGAGTGATAGTTTGTTTGGTAGAATTAGTGTAGTGCTAATCTAGTGATTAGTGATAGTTAATTATAGTGGATTCCATTGTTGGCTATGAAACCCTTTTCCATTGATTTTCAATAGAGTTATTCATTTGTGGATTCATTTGGATTACTCTCGGTTGACTATCAAATAGTATAGGTTTGTTAGTAGGAATCAATTAGGAGGGTTTAGGTTTCATATACCTAAATAATTCCTTTACTAATTAGGTCTTACTCTATCCCTCTATTTCTCATCCCAATTTCTTTACTTCTCATCTTTAATTTCTACTCTATTTTAGTTTTCCGCATATTTGTTGTTGAATCCGTGTCTTCCACAAGCCGGATGGTATCACAATTGATATGCGGAATCTTTTTCTAATTACCTTTGCTAGAGAAGAACAGGGAAATCAAATAGAAAAACAAACAGAGACTGAGGAATTAATAAGTAATTTCCTTTTAGTCCGTTCTCTTGTCTGACCATTTATTTATCTCTTTTCCGGTTTCATTCTTTTTGAACAAAGTAATAAGAAAATAATATCAGATACGGTGAGACAGAAGCAATATATCTTAAGGGGATCATTTTGGTCCATATCACTTCACATAAAAAAGATATTTAAATTAAGGCTTTAAGAGAAATTGGCCAGCAAACACAAGAGAAATATGTTCAGCCCCCCGCATCCCCTGTTTGAAAGAAGTACTTCTTCTATCCAATTTATGTGATATCTTTTAGTCTGTCAAAAAAAAATATATATATATATTTCTATATTTAGAAGTAATTTCAATTAAAACTTTTCCTTTTGCCCTTAATAAAATTATTTACAGTCATAAAATATCTATAACTTGTTTTAGATTACAAGCTTCAAAAATCATCATTTGTTTCTCAAACGTCGTGCCTAGTCAAACTATATCACATAAATTGAGACAGAGGAATACTATATTTTTGAGTGTCACACCAGAGATGAACAGCATAGTCTAAGAAATCGGTGTGACATAATTGCTACGTACCAAAATGTAATTCCCAAACCAACCATTCATGACAAAGTCACACTGGAAAAAAATGGTGGGGTACTAGTGAGTTGTGATTACTCCTCCTCATAAAATTTCCGTTCGATGGACTTTTTTGGAGCAGATATTTTGTAAATGATCATCTTTTTATTTCTCTCGTGATTTATTGATCTTTTACACCACAACTTAAAGATCTTTTTGGAGCGAATTAAATTTTTTATGAGAAAACATTAGACCATAGTCTATTTTCTTAAAAGTAATTGCAAGCATCAGACAACAATCTAATGTTTTGTTTGTAAGATTGGGCAATATATGAGCAAGCATTACACCCAATCTAACAGTGTCCGCAAGGGTAATTTCTATATTTGCACAACTTCAAAAAATAAACAATTTTTTTTAAAATGACTAAATAAAGAGACATTTGTGTAAATTAACCCTATGGAGCTTTTGTCCAATCACAATTGACATAACATTTCATCTCGAAATTTTCCTGCTGTTTAATTTGTTTCTTTGTTTTCTTTCTCTTAGTTCCATGCTCTTCATATTTTACACCCATGAAACTCTTTAGTTTGTGTTGGAGTCAAATGTATTTTAATAATAAAATATTAAAGGGCATGACATATTAGTGAGCCACTACTAAAAAAGGGGGCATTTTCGACCAAAAATTTTCGATCACAATTTTGGTCGGAAAAAATCGACCACGGTTGGTCGAAATTTGCGAAATTTCATTTTTATTAAACTTTTTAAAGGATTTCGACACACCGGGTCGATTTTTTTTAATGGGAAAAGTGAATTTCGACCACATGTGGTCGAAATTAATTTTTGTATAAATAATAAATGGGAAAAAAATATTTTATACATAATTAAATTATATAAATATAAAACAATTAATTTTTAAAAATAAAAAAAAACTAATTTCGACTACAAGTGGTGAAATAATTAACTCAAATTTGGTCAAATGCGACTTAATTATTTTCGACCGCGTAAAAATTCAGATAGATTTAGACCCCATCGGGTCACTTTTTTTTTTTTCTCCTTCTCTTTCTCTCTCTTTCCTTCCTCCCTCCTCTCCTCTCTAAGGATAATTTACCAAATTGATAACTAAGGAAATTGGACACAGACGATAGAGACGATTGAGAGAAATTTGAACGGATAATCGAAGGTATTTAAAAAAACCTAATTTTATCATTTACTCAAATTCTTCTTTTTATGGTTAATTACTTGCTTTTTTTGTTAATTAATGTATTGCACTAGCACTAGCCGTAATGGGAGTATCTTTTTATGGTTAGTTATTTGCTTTTGAAGTATCTTTTTTTTTTTTTTTTTTTTTTTTTTTTTTTGGGATCTTTCCAATTAGGGATAGTGCTAAGGATAGGTGTAAAAGGAGGGAATTGAACTAGTTCTCAAGCATGTTATTAGTTGCATTACCTTCATTCTATATTTGGTTGGTTAAAGAAGAACAAGAAGAAGAACATATAATGGTTGTTGATGAATTATATACTTCTTTGGACCTTATTGGTGATGATAGGTAGATATTTAGTAGTACTAGCTTGTAGTTGCAAGATGGGGTATGGATTAAAGAAGTAATTTTGAATCATACAATTAAAAATCTACATTTTGGTGACATGAACTTTTGTTTCTATAGCTGGTAATTCTTGGATGCTAGTTTTTTTGTGAAAATAGTTTGGTAAGTGTTACCACTATGCATCCAAATTATTGCCAGTGATATATTGAAGCAAATATCAGTACATACAGATTTTGCAATTTGAAAAACAAAAAAGAAAAGTACTATACAGATTTTGCAGTTTGAAAAACAAAAAAGAAAAGTACTATTATATATAAATCTCTCTCTCTCTCTTGTTTGAGGTTCTTTGGTAGCACAATGTTGATAGCACAATGTTGATGGAATCATGTGTGGTTCTAATAATTCAAATGAGAAAAATTTAACTTTAATTTTGTAAGGATGCTTTGGAGACTTTTGTTTTGTGGGATTGGTACAGCGAGAATTAAATTAAGCTGCAAAATCACTTAGCCTCTCAATTATCAAGATTAAGATCATCCAACAAAAACTGGAAAAAATATCATTATTTCATAATTGTACGTAGTCCATGAATATTAGGATGGTCAACTTGATCTTCTAATTTGTTACGGAAAATATCATTTTTGGGACTGTTTTGGTTCATTTTTTGGACTATTTTTGTTCAGATTTTTTGGTCTGTTTTCGATCATTTTTTGACTGTTTTTGTTCATTTTTGATAGTTGTGTTTCTGTTTTTTGACAGTTTTCGTTTAGGTTTTGTTTAAGTTTTTTAATCAAGTTTTTTATTCATGTTTTTGCTTAGTTTTGGCATGGAGACTTCTTAGTTTGAGTAATAGTAAATTCGCATTTGAAATTGAGTAAGTTGTTAATACATAGGTGGTTAGTATGTAGTTATTAATGGAAGTTAAAAAGATTTAGGTGGTTTGTAGGAATTAGTTTCTTATAGTCATGTTCCAGCATCTATTGAAGTCATTGCGTCCAGTGGCAGAATTGGAGGAAGAAAAGATTGGAAGGTATCATGACTAAGGAAGATTCCAAGAATTTAGTTGCAAGTGCAACATTCTCTGTTGAAAATTTTAACCATAAAGGGAAGGGGAAGTTAAGAATGCAAAGTAAATTAGGGGAAGTTAAGAATGCAAAGTAAATTAAGTACTGCGGAAGAAGTGTGAAGGTCAATAGAGATAGTCTATTGGCTTTCGGTGCTTGATTTGCACAAGTCTTGAATTATTTGGCCTTTCATCATAATATATATTGTTGTGGCTGTTGAGAGAGGGAAAAGCTGTTTTCCCATTCTCGTAGTTTCTATTTGATATACTTTAGTTAGATGCTCTTGTGAAAAGGGATTATATACTTGTATGTATCCAATCGAAAATCTAGCAAAGGTTTATAGATTTTCATATTTTCATATCTGAACTATCTCATATTGATGGTATTTAATGGCTAAATATCTCATGATGATAAGAAATCATCCACTTCCATCCATCACTCTCCTTTTTATCACACACACGGTAGCCACGAAAAACCAGATCTGTCCATTATTTCCAAAATTGAATCCGGTATCTTCAAGGCAAATATGCACCCAATCCTTTCATAAGTGAGTTGGATCAATGATACACAAATTTCCACCTCTAACACCAGTCACGCGCATGTAGCAAATACATTAGTGAAAGGTACCTTCTTATATATTATTTCACCATGACGGGATCCATGGGAAGAAGCCTTGAATAAGCCTTCTTTGAAAGTTGACCGACATAATTGTTTGAGCGATTTCGGTGCTTTGACACACACACACACACACACACACACACACACATATATATATATATATATATATATATATATATATATATATATATATATAAAGATTCACTTATTTGCTATTGTTTGTTAATTGCAAGTTAAATGGATTATTAAGAGTTCATTCAATGAGAGGAGTTAGTCCACATCGGTTTAATTGGCATGTAATTTAAGATTTGAGTCTATTTGGCTGAATTAATTATAGATATTGTTAGAAATTCAAGTGCACTTTATTTCAAAAGAATGGCATTCTTTGGTGAATGCCGTTGAAAAAGGTGCATGTTTTGGTTTATCGTAGCTTTTTGTATTTGACACTGGACATAGGAATTTCTTTTTATGCTGCTTATTGCTTAGAAAATAAATTGTATGCATTTAGTTTGCCTCGGAGGTTTTGTGAATTTGTTTATTCTTAGTATTTTCAGATTACTTGTTCAACCGGGATCTTGGTCATGTTAGCATAAAACATAGAGGTTGAATTCGACCAAACTAGCTTTTCATTGTATGGCGGCAAAGATTTTTTTTCGCAATCATGAAATAGGTCTTATATATTTATTTGTCCTTGGAATATACGGTCTTGAATGTGCTAGTGCAAGTTATGTTAATTGAATTCAAGTTTGCTAGTTTCGATGGATAATGTAGACTAAATTAGTATTTCTATCACGTCTTGGTCTCTTCTATTGATCTTTCTTTTTGCTTTAAGTGTGTTTGTGGTTGCTTTCCTTTTAAAACATGTTTAAGTCTCCTACAAATAAAACACGGATCATGACAGATCAAGAAGATCTTAAGATGTGCTTAAGACGCTTTAGATCTGTCCTTGGAACTGTTTTAGTTCTTTGCTATATATGAACATTAGCACTTGGACCACTTTCTTTGATTTTTATTCTTGATTTTGTTGGTGTTGTAACGAGTGTTTTATCCACCTCTTTTAAAGAATTGGGTGAATTGATCACATTCGGTTGTTTACGAACAAGCTAGGCAACCAACGGCACCTACGATATAGTATCATTCACGGGATTATCAACATTTTTTTCCTACCTGCAGTACTTGTTACCGATTGTTTTCTGCATTAACACCTTGTGTTAAGATTAATATCACCATTCCCCTTATCATTCATGTGCTTCTTTCCTTTGTATATTATGGATATGTATATTATGTTTAAGGGTTTGAATGTAGTTTTAATTCGAATTAGAAGTACTTTTAAGTTTAACATGTTTAAGTGTTTGAATGTAATTTATGATGTTTAAGTGTGAATGTAGTTTATGATGTTTAAGTGTTTGAATTTGATTGTTTATAAGTGTTTGAATGGACAATGTTTAAGTGTTCAAGTGTTTGAACATTGTTTAGGGTTGTTGTGTTGCTTTGTTGATGAAATGGATGGTGTTTAGGTTGATGAATTTGGTTATTTGGAAATTGGTAGGCGGAAATTTCTCGAGGTGCAAATGCGGAAAAAAAAAAAAAATATTCCGACCACATGTGGTCGAAATTTAAATATTGTTACTAGATTTCGACCACATGTGGTCGAAAATTAATATTGTTGCTAGATTCTCCACATGTGGTCGAAAATCTGAGTCAATTTACAATTTCGACCACATGTGGTCGAAAATCTATTTTTCTTTTTATATTTAAATTTAAATAATGTTTTCGACCACGTACGTAGTCGAAAAGTTAAATTTAATTTAATATAAAAATAATTTTTCAACCACATGTGGTCGAAAATAGTTTTCCCTTAATTTCGATAGAATGTGGTCGAAAAAAATTTAATACTGTTAAACCTACGTGTGTGGTCGAAAAATTGGTCGAAATAAAGGCTTTTTCGACCTCGTGTGGTCGAAATTTTTGGTCGAAAATCACTGTTTTTTTAGTAGTGAGCATAAAGGGGGGAAAGTGGTCATTATAATTCATGTAACTATTATGACATGTTCTTCCCATTATCTCCTACTAATTGCTTCACTACACGTCAAATTATTAACCACCATCTTATATAGAGAAATCCTACACTTATACAAAAGGATGCTTTTTTCTTTTGTTGAGTAGATGAGAAGTAGGTAAGGAGTAGTGTGTTGTAAATGAAAAAGAATATTGTATTGTGTTTATATTTTGATGTTAGTATAATGAAAGAGAGGTGAGACAAAGAATATATTTTAAGTCTCCAACTTATTCTCTACAAAAGAGAATATTACTATGTTGAAGGAATGTGTTCTTACTAGTGGAGTTTTGCACTCAACAAGTCAAGAATATCATTGCTGGACCAATGAAGACTATACCCCAGTGAGCTTGAATCTCCTTAAAGAGAACGAGATTTACGCATCAACATGAATTTTTTTTAATTTTTTTTTCAACTGTAATTTATTGTATTTTCACCATCAGTTTGCCGTTCATTCCTTTTCTTATTCTTCTTAGCTGTGCGCAATTAAGAAAAGTAGCTTACAGTTTATTCTTTAACTATAATTATTCATACTTAACCATAGTTAATTACTAATAAATTTGCACGTATCTCAAAATATATAAAATAATACTATAAAAATAAGTTAACTGTCTCTAACATGATTGCTGGCCAATTTTACCAAAAAATTCCTTAAAGCAATCACGTTAGCTAACTTTGACAAAAGATGTTTGTAACTATCTTTTGTTATAAAAATTGGAAAGCAAATGTATAGATTTT
This sequence comes from Lycium ferocissimum, assembly GCF_029784015.1. Classification (NCBI taxonomy): domain Eukaryota; kingdom Viridiplantae; phylum Streptophyta; class Magnoliopsida; order Solanales; family Solanaceae; genus Lycium; species Lycium ferocissimum. The sequence goes on along the minus strand of NC_081343.1, from coordinate 49,989,870 downwards.
GTATATTTATATAGATTTACTATACGTATAATATACATATACATAAATATCAATGTGTAAGTTTTATATGTTTGGACTACTACCAATAATTACGTTTGGCCGAAGGTAAATGTGCTTAACTTTCCCATTTATGAATATTAGTTGTATTTAGAAACTCAATGCCATTTAAATTGAAGATAATTGGTAAAGCTGAAGAAGTCAGCGAGGTGAATTAGAAGAAAAAAAATATTCCATGATTTTGCAAACCATATATAGGATACAAATTAAAGTAAATGGGGGCATATCTTATGAGCAAATCCAGAAAAGAATGAATCACGTGTATAGTGCATAATATTAAGGAGCAAATCATTAAAAAAACGAAGAGAAAAGAATTGAGTGCAAATAAAAGTAATCTTTTTTTAAAATTTATTTCCGATCTGATGACAGGTACCTACCAAGATTCATTAAAAGTGTAAGGCCCTACCAATATTTTTTTAGAGAGCTTAAACCTAAAAACTCAATTAAGGGTGAAGCATTCTATCAATCCCATCATCAGAGGCTTATCTAGTAGGTGGGAGTCAATTGAACCCATAACTTTCTACGCGGAATATAAATATGTATAAAAAATTATTAAAATTGTATAAACTGTAGATATGAAATCAACTTTAAAAATATAATGGGCTCAATACTAAAAAATCTAAGCTCCCGTTTGGCAATAGATTTTGGGAGCACATTTTGAGGATTTCTTTTCAAATATTTGTTTGGCCATAAACAATTGATAGATTTTGAAAACAAAACTTCAAATCCCAAATTCTGACTCAAACCTATTATTGGGCCAAGATTTATGTTTTGGCCTTTTCAAAACGTTTAAAAACTACCCCAAACTTTTGAATTTTATAAAAAGCCTCAACAGTTTATGACTCCAATAAGCGATTCCATCTACCATGTTCCTCCTTTAAAGCCGGATATACTATGTTTCCACAATTAAAGTAGTCTGTTCTATAAAGTGAATGAGCTAAGTTGTGCACAAGCAGTAGAAGAAGAAACCCTAGGGAAAATTGCTCTGCCGATTGTAGAAATCCGTTGCGAAGATAAAAATGGATCTTTATATTGTAACTTGAATTGCAGTAGCTAGTAAGTGTGTTATTAGCAGTTGTTATTAAAATATCATGTTCTGCATAATTTGGGATTAACAAGTATGTATGTTTTGTATGGTTGGATATTCTTGATAGTTTTTAGAACTTATGGGTATAAGTAATGTTTCATGTTTTTCAAAACAAAAGTGAAATATGTTTTGAAAAACTATGGTCAAACACAGTTGGAAAACTTCACCCGAATCAAGTTTTTCAATTTTTTTTTTAAATCTATAACCAAAAGCTAGCTAAAATTAAACCTATACTATTTAAATTTAGGATCCGCTTCTGTCAACCAATCTGGGGTGGTGCAAATAAAAGCAGCTGCATACATTAGGTAAGCAAAATCTAGAAAAAGAAATGTTCCTAGTATACTTATAATACACTTTTGTCTTTTTGCTTCTGTAGCGGCTTCTTCAACTTTTAAGGCGTACGTTTCAATGGAAGGATCTCATGAAAAGCTGCTGCACCTCACTTGTTAGTTACTCTTCTTCTTCTTCTTTTTCTTAGTGATCATGTGTTAAACAAAATGGGACTTCACTGATTTTGGCTACTATTTTTCGTGTATATTATACCCCTTTTCTTCTTCTTTTACACAAAATTCCTGTCATGGAGTAGCTGAAAAGTATAGGTTGTAATTCCTTGTACATGTAATTTATTTTCTCCACGTTTTTATCGCCATCTCCGGGTGATAATAAAGAGTAATTAAAGATCATCAACTACATAAAGAAAAGATAAGAGTGATTACCCATTGATCAGTGTGAAGTAGGAAAGTTGTTTCTCCATTTTTTTTTTTTGGTTTTATCATCCAGTATTTGAAGTCCGGTGGTCCGATGCAACAGGGTTCACTGAAGGGTAAAAAATTCAATGGCAAAGGTTATAAGCTTGAATTTGAGATTTCTGGTGGAAGGTGAAACTTTTTTAACAAACCACCACACTCTCCATCATATTTCTCTGGTTGTTTGAATGGTTGTTTCCCGTTGTTCATATGTTTATATTCATTATTCTTAAAATTACGTAGTATGGTGTTGTAAACCCATTGTAATTCTGTGATTATATAATCATGAAAAAGTTCAAATTTTGTAACCACCAATTTGATGATTTTTGCGTAATTACGTATTTCATTTCTCCATTATACTCCATCCACTCCCAAGCCCACCCCACCCCATGCTCTACCACGCACCCCTACCCCTCTGCCACTCACCACCCCAACCACCACCCACCACCCCACAACCACTCACCCCCACCCACTACCCCTCACCACCACTCAACCCCCCACAACCACTTACCCCCACCCTCATCCCACAACCACCCACCTCACACCATCCATCCCTCCACCACCCCTACCACCCTCCAATGACCACCCCCACTCACCACCTACTTATTTTTTAAAGTTCCTATTTTATCCTTTATCTGAATTATATATATATGGTTTAATAATATTTGTATTGTTTGGTTCGACTGTACGATACTGTATAATAACTTGTAAGTTTACTAAAATACCCTTAAGTCTTAATTAGAAATTACTAAAATATAAATTAATTTCTAATTAAGACTTAAGGGTATTTTAGTAAACCTACAAGTTATTATACAGTATGGTACAGTCAAACCAAATAATACAACTATTATTTAACCACAACAAACGATACATTCTATCCAAATACTGTGTTCATTAATACAGTACAATATAATATAACACCATACTGTACCATATCATATTGCACATTAATGAACCACAGGAAAACCATCCAGAATGTTAGGAACCTGACTATTACGGCTACGGCTTAAAGAGTATATAATAGTAATACTTATTATTTTTTTATCTCTAAATCCAATTTCTGAGGTTTTGGATAAGAACTGATGAATAGATCGCTTCATCTTTATCGATCATCGAATAATTTAATCCATATATTAAATATGCTCTTCATTCTTCGCTTACGCAACTCGATTTAAGTATCATTTTTAAAACTGTGTATCGGATGGTTGTTTATTAAAAAGATTGAATTTAGTATCAGAAGTTGGGTAAAGAGTACCAAAAGCTTTATTCTCCATGGTACGAAATGCTGATGTAATAGATTTAGAAGGATTTATTGAGAAAATAGAATTATGTGGGTATTTGGTAAGAGATTGATATCTAGGGGATACTTGAAATATGAATAGAATCTCTTTTTCTTAAAATGATGATACAATTTGAATCTTCAATTCCCAAATGGTTAAGAGAGGAATAAAGAAGGCTTCCAATTGCTCTACTAATACACTATAATACGAACCTCTGATAATGTATATTTTTTTAATTCAGATTGTAACCATTAGATATTTAGATTGGCCTTTTTAGACTAATGATTAAGGAATAAGGAAGTATATAGACAAGATTGTTTATTCATAAGCATTATAAGCCAGTCTTTGTTGAAATCTCTATGTTTTTGTCCTGTTTCATTTGACAGTTGAAGAACCAGAAGCAAGAGAGTCACCTGAAAATGCAGAAAACAGCAGCCTTCAATCAAATAAATTTATACTATGGTTCCAAATATTTTTCACATTCTTTACTCTAGCTGGCTTAGCAGCTGGAATTCTCTTGGGCAGAGTATACTATGAACAAGGTGGCCAAAGTAGATGGATTGCTACATTGGCACAAACTGCTGGCTTCCCAATTCTTCTTCCTTTTATTTGCTATCCTTCAGCCAAAAATCACAATGAACAAGAAATTAACATTCACCAGCCTTCTATATTAATTCGTGTTTCAGTTTACATCTTCCTTGGTTTATTTCAAGTAGCAAACTCTATGTTATATACTGTTGGTGTACAGTACCTTCCAGCCTCTACTTATTCCCTAATTTCTGGTTCTCAATTGGCGTTCAACGCGCTCACCTCATTCCTCCTTAATGGACAAAAAATCACGCCAATTATACTGAACTCCGTCGTGCTTCTCTCCTTTTCATCCTCTGCCATTATTTTCCAGAACGAAACGGGAGTTAGCGGAGAAATATCTCAGCAATCTCTGTTAATAGGATTTGCAGCTACCACTTTCGGGTCTCTAGGCTACGCCTTGCAGTTCTCGTTAACAGAACTCGTGTTCCAAAAGGTCTTCAAAAGTGGCAGTTTCAAAGACGTCATGAAAATGTCGTTTTTTATCTGTCTTTTCGTGACGATTGCTTCTTTAACAGGCCTTTTCGCGAGTGGTAATTGGAGGGATTTGGAGAAGGAAATGGGAGAATACAGAACAGGGAAATTGTCGTATATTATAAATTTGGTTTGTGCGGCCATTTCTTGGCAGCTATACGCCGTTGGATCAATTGGATTGGTATTCAAGGCTTCTTCTTTGTTTTCTAATGTGATCATCAATTTAGGAACTGCAGTTGTGCCTATTTTTGCTATGGTATTCTTGAAAGATAGGATGAGTGCATTGAAGGTCTTTGCACTCTTGTTGGGCTTATGGGGATATGTATCCTACATCTATCAACACTATCTTGATGATATAGAGGCAAAAGCAAAAGCAAGTGGAGTTAAATCCTCAGCTGAGGATGGTGATTTTTAAGTGTCTCGCCTTTAGCTTTTATTAGCTAGATTGATATATAGGTCAACATGTATATATAGCTTATTATTTGATCAAGTAAATTTGAAGATTTCTGTGTTAGTTCAATATGTAATGTTATTAACAACTGCTGGAATTAGTAATTCCTAAAAGTAACTACTGTATATTGTGTGTTCTTTCAGATGAATGGATCGGTAAAGTACAGTCTAAGCTATTAGTCACTAATTGTCATCAGTGGTTGAATGTGCACTGCTGTTTATATATTTGGGAATCTTTTATTTCTTCAATATACTGTATATATTCTTTCCTTTTCTCCTTTTATCTGTTTCTGATTCTATATTTATTTGCAATGGAGAAGGCAAAACAGTTGTATTGAATTCCTACATCAAATCATGAATAAATATTACTTTTGTTGTTAGGTTTATCACTTAGGTATAGTTAATTAAAGTAATCTGTAATGTAGGATAAATTTTTTAATGTGCGAGATGCATAGATGGAGTTAGAATTTTTTGCTTATGCTAATATGGCGTGCTTTATCGTTTACGCAACTCACAAGTCACAAGTTGTGACTCACAACCAATCAACACAACAATTTTGCCCATCAGCCAAAAGATGGGATAACTTGTAATAAACTAACCAACTTTAGAATCTTTTTTTTATTTTTTATTTTATTTTTAATTGAAGGCCACTAGGCTTTTTATCACCTAGGGCTTATTTTATTAAACTTTAGAATCTTTTTCGAACCAAAAAACGAAAAACAAAAAAACATTAGGATCTTTTCAAGATACAATTCCTTAAGATTCCTACGTGCTTTGGGACCCATGGTACTGTCCTTTTAGATTTTTTCTTTACTTGGACTGCAGCTCGCCAGCTCCTATTCAGGCCTTAGAGCTTTTCTTTGTCAGATATTTGTTGAACCTGTTAATTTTACGAATGATCACTTATCTTTTATTTTAGAGTAAATAGGTTAAAATTCTATGAAACTATCACTATTTTGCGAGTTTCATATCTAGAGTATTGAGTGTTTATGGAGTCCGTTGCATTTTGCACCTCTACTGTATGTCTTCTTTTGTAATTTGCACCCTATCCTATTCTTTTTAATGATTTGCACCCGAACCTCCTTATTTCCTTGCAAAACAATAATATTACTCTTTTATAAGAAAATTCAGGAGGGTAAAACAGGAAAATATAAATAATAATATCTTTTATTTCTTAAAATTATTTTTTATTGTTGGAGGTAATTAAATTAAACTGAAATCTTTTTTTGTTCCAAATTCACTTGCCAATAGCAGAAAAACAGCACGATTAATTGAATCCTAATTCATTGGAATATTTCTGTCAGATTGATAAGTTGGTTCATGCTTATGGTGGAATCTTAAATAGAAATTTCCTTCGGATTGAAGGATTTCTATGTTAATGAGATTTGAGTATAAACAAATCTAATGAATAGCCTGATAGATTATGTTTTGCATCATCTAAGCTTTTCAATCGGAGTACTGAATAGTTCATAAATAGTTTGGCTTTTAAACACATGGCTCTTCCGGTTCAACTTGGCCTGACCCAAGAATTTTATCGCGACATCCACAACTTTGTATATTGTACGTCGAATTCTATCGACCAAATACAGCTAGGGGTGTACAAAGTAAACCAATAAATCGCACCAAACCGATAAACCGAGAAAAAAACCTGACTAGTGGTTTGGTGTTGAAAAAAAAAAAAAAACGGACCATAATTGGTTTGGTTTGGATTAAGCTAAAAAAAGTCAAACCGACATTACATGTATTCAATTTTTAAAATATTTTATACATAAAAATATTTATTTGTAATGTACTTTATAAATATTTCTTAAATTTTTTCGTAGTTTTTTATCTATTATCATATTATTCAAGCTTGAACTTAGAATTTTGAGTGTCAATATGTTTTCTATCCTATGAATGTTAGTAACCCATATAAAGTCCAAATCAAAACCAACTCAACACTAATACTAACAAAAGAAATTCAATTTACCACTAGGAATGACAATAATGTTGAATATCTATTCTTTAGTTTTGCATAATTGGTTTAGAGAGTGAAAATACATAACTTAAGTTTTTTTCTTGTCATGTAATTAATACTTATTAGCGTACTTATTTTAGCATGACTTAGTATTTTTAGATTATGGTCATTTTCTTTATGGCTTATTAATTAACAATATTTATTTTAACCGATTTTATTATCTTTTGTTGAATATTTTAATACAATGTCATCACTCTTCTCACATTTTGTGTTATTTTCTTATGAAACACCCTCATTATATAGTTGTATCTTACTAGGACTAAAGAAGTATTTGAAGTAAAAGTTATATGTTTTGTATCAAAATTATTCCGAAAAAAAAAAAATCGAAAAATTTGAGAAAACCGAATAACCCGAGAAAACCTGCAAAAAATTTCTCTGGACCTGCAATCAACTGACAATTATGTTATCTATATATATAAAAAAGGAGAGGTACAAGTAATGTGGTTAAGCCAAGTGGCAAGCTAAAAACAAGCCACTTGGCAATTTTAAGACAACGTTAATGAGAATTGTAATAACATTTTTGAATTTAGAATGAAAAAATAAAAATAAATTGAAATTGAATAAAAAGATAAATCTGAAAATTTCAACAGTAAAGCTTATCTAAGCTTAAATACATCAAGCTTATCTAAGCCTAAATATATGGAACTTATCTAAACTTATCGTAACAAATCCATTCATCAAAACTAAAATGCAGTATTATAATAAATGGATTATTTGATATTAAATTGATTCTTTAAAAGAAGTGAGTTGAAAATAGCAAGAATGAGTTGGACATAAAATTACATCAATTACTTTCTAACAAATAATTTAGTATTCCTGCCAATTACCTATAATACAAATTAAATCCAATAAAAATGTAAAATTTTGAATTGGATAAGAAATTCGAATTTGGCTACATCAAAAATTTAGGCCTCAGATTTCGTAGCATTTTTATTCAAATTTTTTTTAATCTTTTATGTGGTTATTTATCATCTTAAAGAAGCATATTTTAACATGATGAAGAAAAACAAAAATAAGAGCAGCAGGGATGGGGGCATTAGGCGTGGAAACAAATTGATGGGGGTTGGGGTGTGGATAACAATTGTGTTGCCTATGACATACATATTTATTTGTCTTTTAAAGTAATAAAAAAATGTGATAGCTTTGATAATTTAAAATTTAAACACAAGACTACAAATATATATTCTTATTTGAAATTGAAATGATCTGTTAAAATTTGAGTTTATCTCTATTTGGAGATAAGGCAAATCGAGTTTAAAAAAAAGACCAAAGCAAACATTTCGGAATTTTAGTATAAATAGATAAGTACAATGTTTATGCTATATAATAATATTTATTGAAAGATAACGTGTTTGAAATTAAATGTTTGGAATTTTAGTATAAATAGATAAGTACAATGTTTATGCTATATAATAATATTTATTGAAAGATAACGTGTTTGAAATTAAATGTAAATTTTTTGAATAGAAATATAATCTTTTTGAAATTTGAATCTATTATGCTTATCCATATCTCCTTTTCGTTTTCCTATTTAATCCCTTAATGTGGGAGCCAACATTCAAAGCTCAACATTTTTTTCATTTGCAGTAATATGAAAATTATAATTTTTATTCTCATATTGTTTTCATTAGTTTATTGAAATTATTTGGTTCGCTCCTGATCATTCTTCTTTCTTTTGTGATATTTTCTAGATTCTTTAGGAGGTCACGGTTCAAGCCGTGGAAACAACCTCTTGCAAAAATGCAAGATAAGGCTGCGTAGAATATAAACTTGTGGTCCGGCTCTTTCCCTAACTCCACGCATAGCGGGAGCTTAGCAAGACCGAATAACGCTTTTTTACTTTCTAGATTCTTTAAAGGGTAGTTTTTATTTTTGTTTTAACGCATTACAATCCTCATTATTCACATTTCTAATCACACTACTTATGTAAATTGATTATTGTTGTTTTTGTTGGTGCATTTCAACTTTCTCTACAACATTTTTATTGGATTTATGTGCAGTAGAAAGTCTCAAGATAAATTCCTATCGCCAATGAGGATTAATTGAGTTTGTTTCTCAATGTCCCAAATTTATTACGTTAAAAGATTAATTTTGACTGACAACTGACAGGGCTCAAGATATTAGAGTGGAGTTGTTACCCCGAGAAGTCATGGATGGATAAGGTAGCATGATGAAACTTAATAGGCGGTTCGTGCTTAGAGAGAGTCATGCACAAAATTTCGTGTATAAAGAAGCACATATTACTTGAATGGTAATATATTATGCTCAATTATTAAAACTATACATGTTCAAAAGTTATTTTTCATATTTTTACTTCATTTATTCTATAAGTACAGTTAAGTTCATAATATATGTTTGGTACTTTCAGACGCTGTATTTGATTTTAGAGAATAGATCTTATATACATCTAATTAATCAGTGAAGAATTTAGAATTTTAAGAAAATGGATATGAGAGACGGACCGCAGACGTGAGATATCATTGGATTCACGATTCCAATATATAATTGCCAAGAGATATGGGAGGATAAATAATCTTTTTCCTCATTAATTAAGTTGCTTAGAAATTACTTATAGTTGTTCTTTTATCATATGCAACTGAAAATAGTTCTTACTAATGGTTAAAAAATGAAAAGGGTCGGGGGGGGGGGGGGGGGGGGGGGGGGGGTAAGCGTAACAAGAGAAAAAATATATATATATATCATAATATTAAAAAACTAAAACAAGAAAAGGTCAATAATAAAGGGTAAAAAGGTACTTAAAAGTTCAATTGAGATGGGCGTGGGGGGTAGAAAAAGTTATATCATAATATTAAAAAATTAAAACAAGAAAAAGGTCAATAATAGCGGGTAAAAGGGTACTTCAAAGTTCAATTGAGATGGTGGGGGCAGGCGGGAGTGGTGGTAGGGAGGGAGGGGGGAATGTCGTTGTTTAAAGTCGGGGGGAGGTGTTTAACTTTTAAAGCAAAATTAGAGGAAAAAATGATTGTCACCCATCAAAATCATGATATAATTTTGATCAAAGTTAAATAAAAATATTATTAAGGGAGTAAAAGAAACTCTATACCTATTTAAGGAACTAACAAGATATCCTAGCACTTATCATCCGTCTTTTCTAACTTCATAAAGGTTTTGTTATTAAATACATTGCATTAGAAGATAAGATGACAATTGAATTTTGTTAAAGTAATACTATATGATTCAATGTACTTAAACAAGTCAGATTAAAATTTGTCATAAATATATTCTTCAAATTTTTCGCGCATCGCGCGGGTATGAATACTAGTAACTTATTAGAAGGTAAGGTTAAGTGTTGCAGTCACCTCGTAGTTAGTGCAGTGGCCGTCAATGGATCCATTTCTATTTCTTGGGTAAGCAAGAATGTAATGAATAGAGTATACTGTAATTGCTTCTGTTCTTAAAACAAATCTTCACTAATTTCCTCCCAACAAACAAACTAATAGACCACTGATATTGAGTACGCTGTAACATAAGGTAATTTTGCTTTGGAAAGAGTCCAGTCCTTTTTTTTTTCTTCCTTTTTTGAGCTCTTTTTTTTATTTTTATTTTATTTTATGCAATTTCTTTTGGATTTTTATTTGTATTTTTCCTAATTTACCCTCCTGAAATTTTTATAAAAGAGTGGTTTTAGTGTTTTGCAAGGAAATAAAGAGGTTAGGATGCAAATTATTAAAAAAATAGGATAGGGTGCAAATCACAAAAGAAGGTAGACATTAGGGGTGCAAAACGCAACGAACTCAGTGTTTATGCTGCTCTCTAGATTTATTAGATTAAAACCCGCGCGCAGCCCAATCGAATACGTAGAAAAATATCGAAGATAACTTGTTGAAAAGTGCATGAGAAATGAAAAAGTTCTTTAAAATTAGTCCACCTGGCACAATGAATTCATGATAATTCAGGGAGGTTCTGTGAGTACTCAATAGTTTATGCATGAAACTCGCAAAACGGTAATTTTTAAGGGAGCTTTTAACCTATTCACTCAAAAAAATTTCCAAGTGCACTGCCGCTTGAAACTATTTGGAGTGTGATGTTCATCTAGCATTTCATATCCCTCCAAAAAATATTTTAATATAAATTTATGATAGTTCAGAGGAGTTACGTGAATCCCCAATAATTTTGCTATCGCTCAAAAAACAATTTTTCAAACAGGCTAATCCATCAATTCTGGTGGCCCATTCATAATGAAATGTTTCACCTCATATGGCAGTTGAAATATCAATTTCCCCACCTGCCAGGTATAAGTGCATAGTAATAACTGGCGCCCATCCTGTGTCTGCCTTATTCAAATGTATATATATACTAGCAATATATGCCCGTGCGGTGCACTGGCCGAATACGTTTATCCGCTTTAATTAACCAGTTTTTAAGATTTGTATTTTGTAAATAATTTTTAAAAATTTGTCATTGTCATGACAAAGAAAGTTGTTCATCGATGTGAAAAAAGAAAATTAGTAAGAAGGTGAGGGAAAATTAATATTGGAAAATTAATATTTTGATCCTAGATTTTTTCTTTTAAATTTTTTAATATCTCATATGTATACCGACAAGTTAATATCCATCTCAATTAATTAACTGTTCAGATCCAAACATAAGAACCATTGTGTTGTATACATTGGATCTTTTAAAAGCAAAACTAATAAAATATTTTTATTAAATTAATTAAAAAATATGTTAATAAGGGGTAAATTAGTTACATTATAATTTTTTATATTAACAATTATAGATAAAAAAAAATTGTTACAGAGAAATCAAAATTAGAAAGATATATGCTATATTATAAATCACCAAATTAATTCTTAAATAACGTGAAAAGTCAAAAATAATTGTCCCCGTTAACATATCAAGAGAAAGCAAATTTTCTTCTTCTTATTTTACCCTTCACATTAATTACTGATTTTCAAATCATTTTCTAAGGCTACTGAGACTATACTACACTAATAAATATGGATATTATGATAAAATATATACTTCATTTATTAATTCTTAAAGAACGTGAAAAGTCAAAAGTGAACAAGTAAAAGTGAACGGAGGAAATAAATATGTCGGAGAATTGTTCGTCCTGTCTTCACATTTAAAGTATTGAGAAAGAAGGAAAACGGGGATAAAAGTCGCTCCCTTTATCAGAGAGAAATAGGAGTACGATAGTAAAATACATCTTTTATTTATGATTTCTTAAGGGCCATGTAAAACGGAAAGTGGGCAAGTAATATGGGACGGAGGGAGTATATATTTTACCATAATATTCATATTTATTGGTGTATAATGTCAATAGCCTTGGAAAATGAGTAATTAATGTGAAGGGTAAAATTAATAATAAGAAGAAAAATCAACGTGGACAGTAAAAGTGCACAGACGGTGCATACATGTATACATGAGAAGACAATAAATATTCAGTACTATGATATATGTCCACATGGAAGTAAAAAGTAGTTGGTTAAAGTGTACAATTTATTGTCCACGTGGAATTAAAAGTAGTTGGTTGAAGTGTACAAGTTATATAGCTCTTGGTATAAGTATTCATTGCGTATACAATTTGTAAAGCTTGTGGTACAAGCATTTTATGTTGTGTTCGTCCACTCACCACACTTATATATATAAATAGAAAATAAAGAAAAATATAGAATAGAAAAATAGACATATATTTTTAGTAATGTAGCCAAATAATATGGGACGAAGGAAGTACTCCATTTATTAATTCTTAAAGAATGTGAAAAGTCGAGTATAGTAATGTGGCCAAGTAATTTGGAACGAAGAGAGTACTTCATTTATTAGTTAATTCTTAAAGAATGTAAAAAGTCAAGTATAATAATGTGGCCAAGTACTTGGGACGGAGAAAGATTCATTTATTAATTAACTAAAGAACGAAAAAGTCAAGTAATTTTCCCAATTAAAGAAGAGAATAGATATTCAGTACTATAATATATGTCTACGTGAGATTTATTAATTCTTAAAGAACGTGAAAAGTCAAAAGTGAACAAGTAATAGTGCACGGAGGAAATAAATACGTGCATACGTATATACATGAGAAGAGAATAAATATTAAGTACTATGACATATGTCCACGTGAGATAAAAAAGTAGTTGGTTAAAGAGAACAAAGCCAAGTAATATGGGACGGAGGGAGTACTTTATTTATTAATTCTTAAAGAACGTGAAAAGTCAAGTATAACAATGTAGCCAAGTAATATGGGACGAAGGGAGTACTCCATTTATTAATTCTTAAAGAACGTGAAAAGTCAAGTAATATGGGACGGAGGGAATTCTTCATTTATTAATTTTTAAAGAACGTGAAAAGTCAAAAGTGAATAAGTAAAAGTGCACGGAAGAAATAAATATGTGTCGGAGAATTAAAATTGAAGTGCATACATGTATATATGAGAAGAGAATAAATATTCAGCAAGAAAGTGAAAAGTCAAAAGTAAATAAGTAAAAGTGCACGGAGGAAATAAATATGTGAGAGAATTAAAATTGAAGTGCATACTTGTATACATGAGAAGAGAATAAATATTCAGTATTATGACATATGTCCCCGTGGGATTTATTAATTCTTAAAGAACGTGAAAAGTTAAAAGTGAACAAGTAAAAGTGCACGGAGAAAATAAATTTGTGTAGGAGAATTAAAATTGAACTGCATACGTTTATAAATGAGAAGAGAATAAATATTCAGCAAGAACATGAAAAGTCAAAAGTGAACAAGTAAAAGTACACAGAGAAAATAAATGTGTCAGAAATTTAAAATTGAAGTGCATATAGAATAGAAAAATAGACATATATTTTAGTAATGTAGACAAGTAATATGAGACGAAGAGAGTACTCAATTTATTAATTGTTAAAGAACGTGAAAAGTCAAGTATAGTAATGTGGCCAAGTAATATGGGACGAAGGGAGTACTTCATTTATTAATTAATTCTTAAAGAACAAGTCTAGTAATATGGCCAAGTAATATGGGACGGAGGAAATACTTCATTTATTAATTCTTAAAGAACGTGAAAAGTCAAGTAATTTGCCCAATTAAAGAAGAGAATAAATATTCAGTACTATAATACATGTCTATGTGGAATTTATTAATTCTTAAAGAACGTGAAAAGTCAAAGTGAACAAGTAAAAGTGCACGGAGGAAATAAATAAGTGCATACGTGTATACATGAGAAGAGAATAAATATTAAGTATTATGATATATGTCCACATGAGATAAAAAAGTAATTGGTTAGAGAGTACAAATTATATACTTAGTTTTTAGTATAAGCATTCATTAATCGTACAATTTCTAAAATTATTGGTACAAACATGGGAAGCTATGTTAGTCCTCCTTCCATGCTTATATATAAAAAAAATAATAGAAATATATGTCCCAGTCCCACAAAATGCTTTCTAAACCACACCCTATGGAACTCTTCCCACAAACAACAAATCTGCCTACTTGCTTGATTTAAAATCTTTTTGTTAAACAGCATTCAAAGTTTGGAATATTTACACACGTCACTGCAATACCCTCTCTCGTTTTCTCATGTGGGTAAAAGTACACCTGAGCCGCGAAATCTTTTGCTAGACTAGAGAAGAAAAGTGAATGCAAACAGAAAAACAAATAGAGATTAAGGAATTAAATAATTCTTCGTTTTAATTTATGTGAACCTGTTTGATTGGGCATAAAATTTAAGAAAGAATGGAAGACTTTTGAAACTTGTGGTTTAAAACAAGTCATAGATATTTGTGTGACTATAAATCACTTAAAAAGGTGATTTTGTTTCCAAATTTAGAAAGGGATAATTCTTTTTGGAACTGACAAAAGAAAATAGGTTCACATAAATTGATAGAGGAAGTAGTAAATAACTTCCTTTTAGTCCCTTGTTTGGCCATTTAATTTTCCCTCCTTTCAGGTATTAGTACTTTTTTTTGTGAACAAATTAATAAGGAAATTGAGTAAGATAATATGAGACGGAGGAAGTATATACTAAGGAGATCATTTTGGTACGTGTCACTTCACAGTTAGAGAAATGTTTAAAAATATATTCAAATTAAAAGAAGTACATGTCTCAGTCTAAGCAATTGGTGTAACATAATTGCTACGTACCAAAAGTCGCACTCTAAAAAAGTGGAGGGATACTTTGTGAGTTGTGATGACAATTGACAAGTACTACTTGGTTTCTCAATTTATGTGAATGTGTTTAACTTGAAATAAAGTTTAAGAATGAAAAGAAAACTTTTGAAATTTATAATATAAAATAAGTTATAGATATTAATGTGACTAGAAAGCACTTCATCATTAAGATTAAGAGTAAAATAGGAAGTTTAAAATTAAATCGTTACTACAAAATATAAAAATATGTCATTCTTTTCGGGACTGTCCGAAAAAAAAAGAGTGTCACATAAATTGAAACGGAAAGGAGTAGCGGTTTAGTAAATGATCATCTTTTTATTTCTTTTGTAACTTATGAACCTTTTAAACCACGGTCTAAAAATTTTTTTGGGCAAATTAAATTTTTTATGAGAAAATGTTACACCACGACCTAGATTTCTGTAAGTACATAATTGCAAACATTAGACAATAGTCTAATCTTTTGTCCGTAAAGTTGAGCAATATATTAACAATTCTTAATAAACTCAGTCTAACTTTTTTAAAATAGTACTGTTTAAAACAACCATATATTATTGGACTTTTCTCTGAGTTATAATTAATTGGTTGTCCACAGTTCACTCAATAAAAGAAGATAGCGGTTTCTCCAACTTTTCAGGCAGTACGTTACCATGGAAGGAGCTCATGAAAAGCTGCTACATCTCACT
This sequence comes from Lycium ferocissimum, assembly GCF_029784015.1. Lineage (NCBI taxonomy): Eukaryota > Viridiplantae > Streptophyta > Magnoliopsida > Solanales > Solanaceae > Lycium > Lycium ferocissimum. The sequence continues at coordinate 49,974,373 of NC_081343.1, read as the reverse complement.
TGTCAGTTACTCCCCCTCTTCTTCTTCTTCTGAGTTATCCTTTGTATTGTCTATGTTAAATTAGGCATGTACAACTGTATATATTTCTTAAACAAAATGGGACTTCCACAGTTTTGGGAATTTGGGCAGTATTTTTCATGTGTATATAACCTGCGCACTTTCACCTTTAATTCACAGGAAAAATCCTATCATTGAGTAGCTGAGAAGTCTAGGTTGTAATTCTTTGTACATGTAGTTTTTTTCTGAACGTCTTTATAGTCATCTCCAGATGACAGTAAAGAGTAATTAAAGGTGAACACGAGAAAGAAAGATAGAGTGAGTGCCCAACATGATCAGTGTAAAAAAGGAAAAGATGTTTTTTGCTTAAAGTTGAATGATTAGTAATTTTCTGTGATACTGGGATAAAGTTGAGTATTTTTTATGTTACAACAAAATTCACGTAGCTTGGACTCGGGTGCGGATCTAGAGGTCGGATCCTTTCATAATTTAAATTTTAAGATTTGGAGATACAAATCTAGGTATGGATACGGTGCGATTCCGTCTAAAAGTAATTCAAATATCTAAAAATAAAGTTATAAATATTATGCCTAAACTATGGTGGACTATTTGGAAGGAAAGGAATGCACAAGTTTTTGAGAGCAAGTTTGAATATGTAATTACTCCATTAAATACTTTGGGCGTAACATGGCTATTTTAAATGATATAAGAGGTCATGATAGACTATCTCGAGTTAATTGCATATTCAACAGTGATATTGACCTGTAAATATCTTTAAAGAATCTTTTGGTTGCCGACTTTTTAAAACAATTATCTGTTAACAATAAAAAGATATGCCTAAATTATAATTTCACCTCAGCTTTTGTTATGACTTTGGAAATCATTATATCTATATCGAATTTCTCTATCGAATTTGGTCAAGAGTATCCATAATTGTTTGACCATAATTGAACACCCACACCCACATCGTGTTGACATGGTTGTGGCACCAAACATTAAGAATCCGCCGAACTTAGAACAAAATAGTTTAGTAACTTTGGTACAATAAAAGTTGAGTTCCATTGCTGAAATCTTATGTTGCCCTGTTTATGACCATTCTGTTTTTCTGCTGCCTTATTTCATTTGACAGTTGACGAAGCAGAAGGAATAGAGACATCTGAAAATGCAAAAACCAACAGCCGTCAATCAAGTAAATTTATACTATGGTTCCAAATATTTATCTTTACATTCTTTGCTATAGCTGGCCAAGCAGCTGGCACTCTATTGGGCAGAGTATACTATGAACAAGGTGGCAAAATTAGATGGATTGCTACATTGGCACAAACTGCTGGATTCCCAATTCTTCTGCCTTTCATTTTCTATCCTTCAACCAAAAATCACAATGAAGAAAATGAACTTAGCATTCACAAGCCTTCTTTATTAATTCGCGTTTCGGTTTACATCTTCCTCGGCTTATTTCAAGTAGCAAATTCCATGTTATATACAGTTGGAGTACAGTACCTTCCAGTTTCTACCTATGCCCTAATCTGCGGTTCTCAATTGGCGTTCAATGCGCTCACCTCGTTCTTCATCAACGGGCAAAAGATAACCCCAATTATATTGAACTCAGTCGTGCTCCTCTCCTTCTCTTCCTCAGTTATTGTTTTCCAGAACGAGACGGGTGATAGCGGAGAAATATCCCAGACATCTTTGTTAATAGGATTTTCAGCTGCCACTATGGGGTCTCTAGGTTATGCATTGCAGTTCTCGCTAACAGAACTCGCGTTCCAAAAGGTCTTCAAGAGTGGCAGTTTAAAAGTCGTCATGAAAATGTCGTTTTTCATCGGCCTTTTCGTGACACTTACTTCTTTAACGGGGCTTTTCGTGAGCGGTAATTGGAGGGATTTGGAAAAGGAAATGGGAGAGTACAGAACAGGAAAATTGTCATATGTTTTAAACTTAGTTTGTACGGCTATTTCTTGGCAGTTATATGCCGTTGGAACGGTTGGATTGGTATTCAAGGCTTCCTCTTTGTTCTCTAATGTGATCATCAATTTAGGAACTACAGTTGGGCCAATTTTTGCTGTGGTGCTCTTGAAAGATAAAATGAGTGGGTTGAAGGTGTTTTCATTGTTGTTGGGGTTATGGGGATATGTATCCTACATCTATCAACACTATCTTGATGATATAGAGGCAAAATCAGGTGAAGCTAAATCATCAGCTGAGGATGATGATTTTTAAGCCTCCTCCATTCATAGAACTTGCATGATAGTTTGACTTATTGTTTAGACTGATAGTTCAATATGTAATGTAATTAAGAACTGTTGGAATTAAGTTCTCCTAAAAATATCGCTTTATAATGTATGTTGTGTATTCTTTCAGAAGAATGGATCAAAAGTGTTCCTATAAACTTGTTATTAGACAGTGGTTGCACCCATTGTTGGAATCAGGATTTTTCTCTAAATGAATTTAAAATACAAAGATATAGACTTTCACAAAGAAGCCAAGAGAATTCAAAATCTAAATACGTTGTAATTGTCGGCGCAAAGGGGTTAGGTCCCCCCATGGTTGCACTTGCACAACTGTTTCACTATTTAAAATAGGACTTAGCGACGGACACATGATTATGTAGAAACAACAAAACCATTGTTAATCTTATTTAGAGATGGATTAGTGACATATTATCATAAAATTTTGTTAACTCCGAGCAATTAGTGACAGATTATCATAAAATTTTGTTAACTCCGAGCAACGGATTTTTTTAGCTAATTCCAGTTTTTTTATAGCATTATGTATTGGAGTTATATCTGGAAATATTTATAATCCTATTCATCAAACAAAAACAGCAGTGATAAGCTTCATTTATTTCTTAATCTCTCTGTTTTCATGTCTGTTAGAAAGTATTAAATATTCAGATGCTAACTTCATGCTTTTTTTTTTTATAGGATGTCTATCAAACCTCAAAACTCATGAAAATTGACATTAATGTAAGGCTATGTGCTATATTACTTGTCTATTTTCCTGACTCACATGTTGATTTGCTCGGGGGTGATTCGATTATAAGGCCAATAAAGCTCTGCCCTTAGGAGAATCAGCTAAAGCTCTATGGGAAGCATATAAAGAAGATTTTCCAATGGAATTTCAATACTTAGTATCCATGGGAGCAAATCCATACAATTTTACTAATAAAATACATATTTTAATTACGGGGAGAAGATTCAAATAGTGGATTAGTAATACTACAAAGAAATGCTTTAATCAAATTAGAACAAGCTTAAGTATAAGTGAGTCGGTTTCATATTAAAAAAATTTAAATGATTATTTTTATTATTGTACAATTAGTGGAAACGCTTTTGACCAAGAACTAGGAAGGAAATTATTTAATAAACTACCAGGAGCTCTAGGAAGAGAAATAGAAGACAGATGGAATAAAAGAGACGGAGTAGTACAAAATCCTACCAATATTAAAGGGGGTTAGTAAATTTTTCAATATGTTCTAGTAATGTTGA